>NC_089208.1:3276926-3432426 GCF_963930695.1 Labrus bergylta | reverse complement strand
ACTCCTCCTCCTCTTCCTACTCCTCTTCCTCCTCCTCCTCCTCCCCCTCTTCCTCCTCCTCTTCCTCCAGGTCATCCCTGACTGGAAGGAGCAGGAGTGGGACACAGAGAAGCCAGAATCCTACGCTGGAATTTTCCACTTCCGCTTCTGGCGTTTTGGCGAGTGGGTGGACGTGGTGATTGACGACCGGCTACCGACGGTGGACAACCAGCTGGTCTACTGCCACTCCAACGACAGCAACGAGTTCTGGAGCGCTTTGGTGGAAAAGGCCTACGCCAAGTGAGTATCAGAGCCAAATAAACAGATTGAGATTTAAATGAGAGACACAAAGACGATTACTGAAAACTCAACATTTCATTGAAACTTTGAGAAATTTTGTTTATAACCTCTAATAAACCAACAGTCTTAAATAAATGTCAGTATGAAATGAATAGACGTGTCTTTTTAATATTCAGACAACAGAGGACTTAATAATGATACGCAGAGACATGCTGCAAGTTATTGTTATTTTCTAAAGTCTGTACCTGGCTTCCACCGGTGGCCTCTTTCCGCATGTCATTCCCCGCTCTCTCTCTCCCTGGTTTCCGACTCTATCCACAGTCCTCTCTCTGCATTAAAGGCACAAAAAGCCCAAAAATAAATCTTAAAAAAAAAAGAAGATGTCTTTCCAACTTTAAAAAAAATGCAAGCTGGTTTTTGTCAAATGTTGAGTTTTTTAAGATATTGGTGTAGCAAGAAGGAATCATTGTCCACCAACCTGCGTTTCTTTTTTGTACCTTTCTTGCAGACCTTGATGGTTTCTATTAGCGCTGCTAGATTCATTTATTTTTATGATCATGGGAACAATCGAGTTCTTAGTCTGCGACCTTCAAGGTGGCTTGATTTGTTCTTGCATGACGTCTGCTTCTGTGTTATTCTTCACAACATGGACCTGACTCCATTATTGCTCCCAAACCGACCTCATGGGCCACTCTTTGAAGGCTTTATATGTGCTTTTTTGATCCAGCAGATGTTGTGTTAGCATGCTAATGCTAGTGATCTTTATCATGCTGGTATCTTCACACTGCATGTAAATTTACCTGAAATGAGCGTGATCTAGAAACACAGTTAAGCAGTGAGTACAGTATGTTATTCTTCTTTTCTCTAGTCCCTCAATTAAACAACTTTTATACACGAGGGGAGGAGTCAGCCGGCCGTCCTGGCGATGTAAACAAAGTGAAGATAGGACTCTGAAAACTCTGAAAACATCACAGACAGTGGGACTCGGGTGTTACACCCATTGTAGACAGTCATGACTCACAGAGTTATTTTCAGAGGATATACTTGATTTCTACATTTAAGAGTGAAAAATCACATACAAAGTCTTGTATGTGATCTAAAAAGTTGAAAAATGATGGGTTGCTGAAGGTTTCTTTATGGACAAACCCTTGAAAATGTAACGACCATTCCTCTCCTCCTCCTGCAGGGTTTATGGCATCTACGAGGCTTTGGACGGGGGAAACACAGCTGATGCGCTGGTGGATTTCACTGGTGGGGTTTCAGAGCCTGTGGACCTGCTGGAGGGTCAGATGGCAACAGACGAGGTGGCCCGGAACCAGCTGTTTGAAAGAGTCCTCAAAGTCCACAACAGAGACGGCCTCATCAGCTGCTCCATCAGGGTGAGCTCAGAGCCACGGCTAAGAAAAGTCTTTTTAGATAGATATTCATGTGTTTGTGTCCCTTCAGAGTATAATATGCAACATTTTAGACGTTAAAAAAGCAGATATCAAATAAATCCTAACCACCCCTCCCTTAGTGTTCAGACTGAGACTGAGTGTTTCTACAACTGATCTCCATTCTGATATACAGCCCAAAGTCCATTCTGATTTCTTTATCCCAAAAAAAGTATTTTCTTCGGTTTGGAGAGTCTCAACTAACAGCGTCCCTAAATGGGCGATATCTCAGTCTGTAGGGACTTGTGTTGGGAACCGGAAGGTTGCTGGTTTAAGTCCTGGTGCAGACCAAATTTGGAAATTGGTCCGGTAGTTGGACCAATTTCCAAATCCCCCAAAAAACCAAAAATGTAATTTCCCCTGGCAGGATCTATAAAGTATATCTTCTTCTTCTTAAATATTGGCTAATTAGCAAACAAACAAAGGACACTGCAGAGGCTGATAGTACATCATTCAAATACTTATATTGTACTTATATCACAAGAGTTCACTTGTCATTTTTGCACCATGTCAATACCTGTTCTGGCAAAATTGTTTAATCCTCTGAAGCTGACCCCAGAGCTCCTTTCATAATTATACCATTTTCTAGCTGTAATTTTTAAAAATCCGGTGCGGATGAAAACCCCCACCTCCCTGCTGCAAAGATAGCAGACCACTATAGTGCCAAATCTTCTGCATAAATTCTTCCTCAACTTTCAAAAGGCTCTTCAATGCAGTGCAGCATTTTTGTGTGAGATTTACGTGAGGTGCACACAAATGAAAAGCGTGCACTCATTTGGTCATTTTGATGATAGTACTTGTTGAAGGACCCTCTCACAGAGCAGCTCATGCACTAACAGCCGAATTGTGGTTAATCTATGTTTAAAAAAAAAAGAGTTAAAGAGGAAGCCATTGAACCCATTTAGAACAGTGTGAGGCCGACATCTTCCAGAAATCAAAGCACTTTGATGGGGAGGAAGAACAAGTGAGAGCTACAAACAGAATTTTAATCAATGTCATGTGTGCTTGGAACCTGCGCTAAAAAGATGTGGGTTGATCTCTCTGGAATGAAACGATGATGGAAAAGATCTGTCATAAATTAAATGAGGGGGGCAGTATTATGTCGCTAGCTTTTTCAAGGAGATAGTTTGATGGCATCGATGGAGACTCGTCATCATGTTGGACAGATGTTTTTTTCCCGAGGTTGAGGCCGTACCGAACAGATTGTAAACACACCCGTCTGAGATCAGAGACCAGCAGCACATAGATCAATCTCTGAACCCTTCAGATATCACCTGGTGACTGTTAAGCCTCTGCTGATATGTCAGGGCTTCTGATGTAGCCAGCTGATATCAGTGTAAAGGATTAAAGGATATCCAGGCCAAGACTTCCTTTCATGCCACTGGTTGCTCCAGTGTCAAAAAAGAGAAGACTCAAAGTTTAGCACATTTTATTTCTGCCACAGCGTCTTCAGGTAAATGATCTCAAATTGGTTTGCTGACTTTGTTTGCAGATCGTCACATCTGAAGATATGTGTACGCATTTGTGGATCTTACACTAAGCGATCATTTGTGTGTATTTTCAGGATTTACAGCTGAAAAAACTCACCGCCATTAATAAATAAGTAAACATTTCGAAATTGGTCTACATATTTGCAGATTAGTTTACACATTTGTGGATCTTTTTACACATTTGTGGATCTTTTTACACATTTGTGGATCTGTGTACACATATTCAAATAGTTTTGCCACAATAATAGCTCCATAAAGTCGGTTCCAATAGTTCACTCTGCAGTCCTAACTGTCCGTTGCAGTCAATGTAATGTTGATAGTTACTTTTGGATTCAGGACTAAATGTGGCATAATCACATCATGTCATTTCAAAAGATCAGTGAGTAAAATTTAATTCATGCAGACTGTGATGGTTTTAGTAGAGCCCGACCGATTAATCGGCCAGCCGATAATATCAGCCGATATCAGCATATCTAGTAACTATGGCAATCTGCTAAAATTATCTCTGATATGCGGCAATATTACCAGATTTATTCACGAGTTAAATAGTTTCATTTGAGTTTCATTGTTATCACACTAGCAGCTCTCTGTCACCAGCAGAGGGTGCAATTACTTTCCAGTTGAGTAAACATCGTATCTTCATTTCATATTTTATGTGTTTGATAACTGCATTTTAGGTATCATTGCATTTATTTGTAAATCTCAGTCTATCTGTCTCTACAGATTGAACAAAGGTCTAACAAAGATATCGGCCAATATATTTGTATCAGATTTTTTTTCTGTCCCCAAAATCGATATCAGCATCAGCTCTAAAAGTGCATATTGGTCTGCCTTGGGTTATAGTGTTATGTAACCAGACTATAAGACTTGGACACAAACATCCTGGAGCCATCATGGCCTCCATTAGATGCTGTTAAAGCAGCAATGGACTCACTCTTGGGAATGATATTCCTTCTGAAAAGCTTATTTTCCATGAACTCATGTTTTAGAAATCCATTAAGCAGAGCATCTATTTGTCCTTTCTCTGCTTTTAATTGTCTTGTGTTGCCATTTTAATCAGGCTCTCGGTTGTTGTTGTTGGATAATAATGTTTGATATTGGCAGTGTAATCTGTCACAAAAAGCCAAGCAGACTGAGCACATAATTACTGGATCGAAGAACCAATTTTCTGATAAAGCTGCCCAGTGATTCTCTTCCTCGTACCGTCCAAATGTTTGGACTTGAAAATGGTGCATTGCTCAAATTTGAAAGTGTCACATTATTGTTATTTTCTTAATGAAATACACACACCAAAATGTTCCATTGTGTTTGGTTTCCCAGGCAACATCAACAAAGACAAAATCCTGAAATGTGCTTCCTTGTACCTGCATGAAGAGATGATCGATATAAGACTTTAGGATAGTTTTACCAAGATTAAAAAAATGAATATACCAGCTGCTCCAAACAATCTGAATCTGTAAGAGAGCAACATTATACGTTCTTGGAGTAAAATTACTTCAGATATGTTTCCTTTTAATGCAAGTGAATATATGTTTCAACACTTATGAATTGGGAATCACAGTTTTTGGAAAACTGGAGCTGGAAAACCTTGAAGGAGGGTTAACCCTACACTGCAGCTTTCTGAGATCCTCAATCAATCAATCGGTCAATCAATCAATCTATTATTATTTGTTTAGCACTAATTCATAACAATTGTAATTTCGAGACACTTTACAAAAAGCAGGTAAAAGACCTTACTCATTGTTATATTACAAAGACCCAATGTTAATCCATCATGAGCAACATTAAGCTAAGTTGTAGTGGCTATGGAAAAACATGCTTTTTTTTTTGTTTTGTTTTTTGTTTTAATACTTTTTATTTGATAGATTTGAAGAAAGCAACGTAAACTGTCAGAATAAGCATATATACATTTGTATTTGTATGGGAAACGTCCTTTTAAGATGCAGAAATCTTAACATCAACATGCCTGTGCCAAATGCGTTGCTCTGTCACTATGTCAGCTCACATACAACGTTATCTCCATTTTGTAGATCAATATACCGCCAAACCGATCCACGCAATGAGATGCTGTTCGCTCACTCTGTTTGTTTACATCTGGGTGGTAGACCACGGGGCTCAACATTCCCATTCTGAGTCTGAAAGCGAAAACGTGTTGTATATCTCTCTTCTTGGTTTCCATTTTCTCCCTGTTTGCTTTAAGTAAGTGAACATCATCTCTTTATTCAGTCCTCTTGGACACAAAGCTTTCTTTTTTTCTTCCAATTCAAACAGCGAGTGTGACTTATCAAAGACTTTAGACTTTAGACTTCATTGTCCCCAAGGGGAAATTATTTTCCACAGCACCGTCCAAACAGACAAGTCCCTCCAAAGAACATTCATACACAGAGAAACAGAGTATAACACAAACAGAGATAGACAGAAAGTCAAGAGTTCCCACTCTGGCTCCACCAACTTATAACTAGACATGCCTTTCTTTGCCGTTGTCCAGGCGACCACCATAGAGGACATGGAGGCCCGGCTGGACTGCGGCTTGGTAAAAGGCCACGCCTACGCTGTGACGGACGTAAAGAAAGTGCGGCTCGGTCACGGACTGCTCGCCTTCTTCAAGTCGGAGAAGCTGCACATGATCCGCATGAGGAACCCCTGGGGAGAGAAGGAGTGGAGCGGCCCCTGGAGTGACAGGTGAAACATAAACACTGCCACCTACAGGCACGGAGGAACTACTGCAGCCAATCGTCTTACCTTGTCTCTTTGACCCTTCTTTGTCCATCTGCCTCAATTTGGCACAAACGAGTAAGACATTTTCCAGAGCAGCAGGAACATTTTCCTTTCATGCATGACCCTTGTTGTGACCCGGGCCAATTAAGCCCATTTCACTGATTTGATTTGGAAAATGACGAAGCGCACATGTCCTCTTGGCTCTCAAGAGGGAGCACGTGTGATGAATAAGCAAACAACTAAAAAAACAACACCAGATAATTTATCATCTCCAGAAGGTTGACAAAGAAAGATGGCACAATGGGAACTGTCACAGAGACAATAGAAAAAAAAAGAGAGGCAATCAAGCTAATGGGTCCCAGAGCAAAGAAGAAGAACGACTTAATTCAGCCATGTTGGAGTGTTATTTGTTTGAGCAGTAAAGTGCAGCTTAGATATTGCTTTCCAGGAACCCCGCCCCCGAAAACAGACAGGCTGAAATTGAGCCGACCAAACCTCCAATCTAAACGTCTAAGTGAATCAAAATGACCGGTTTGCACAAGAGGCCGTTTAATCCTTTTGGCAGAGCTGTCGGCTGTTTGATTCTTTCTGCCTTTCTGCTACTCTATACACCTCTTACGGGAACAGGTGAGGCCGAGATAAACACGCTCCCTCGACGTCTCTCCAGCCTTTTTGAGTTGCATGCTTACCAGCCTCTGTGAAACAAAAACAGGGAGGTGGTAAAAAAAAAAAAAGAAAAGCAGGATCATAATGGAGTCTGAATTATTGATAAGGCCAAGAAAGAGAGAAAGATGTTATTAAAGAGACACGACTCCCAACGCTCATCTTTCTCAATCACTCACTCCACCTCCCTGAATAATTGATTCGCGCTTTGATAAAAACCTGTTACAGTAAATGCAGCCTGACAGTCTGTCGAGAGGTGGACGTGTGTCACTGAATCATCATAAACACAGAGCTAATGCACGCAGTAAAAGTCTGTGTTTCCCTCTGAGCAGTGAATACAGAGTGGACCTTGATGTTAACGTATGATTCACAGGATTAACTACACAACGGTCTCTTTAAGGTAACGGCGCCCATGAGGGATAGACACATACATCATTTATATATTTAAATAGATAAATACAGTTAGTGAGTATTTAAATACTTCTTTATTAAGATCATGAAAAGATTATTGATCTACTAGTGGATGGTAAATGGACTTGAGCTTGTTTACACCTTCACATTTACACACTGATGGTCGAGGCTGCTATCAGGAGGAACTCCACCACCACCAACAAAGCAGCAGGAGCTACTTGGGGTTAAGTGTCTTTCCCAAGGACAAGTCGGACATGTTGCTGCAGGAGCTGGGGATCGAACCCGCGACCTTCCAGTTAGGAGATGACCCAATCTACCAATTGAGCCACAGCGACCTGATGGAATGTTGTTTACTGCCTCCAGATTTGATCAATTTAATTTGTGTCTGTGAGTTTTGGATGTGGATTATTTTGTACAGAAATTACGCATTACTTTTTTTCTGCCAACACAACAAAACAAAACAAAGACCCGGTGTGGACAAAAACAGTGTAAGGGGTCTGAAATGATGTACAGTCTTCCCAGATGCAGTGAAACCCCGCCGACTATTAACTTGCGAGGGAGAAGAGAAGTCCGTCACAATAACGGTTATTAAAAAAAAACCTCCAATAGGGAAACTACAAAATCTGTGAAAACAATGAATACATATGAAAGTGTGATTTAATTGGCCGGCTAATTGTTAATAAAACTTTCAGTCAAATATCTTAAATTATTATTCTGCTAATTTGAAACAACTTTCTCTCAACAAAAGAATCAGCATGCAGGGCTCTAAACACGAACACAGTAACTTACTGTGTAACTTATCTGACTGATGTTGTTTGTCTTCTCTCTCTAATGTCTGCGTTTGCTCTCATGTCTTTGTTCTCTGCAGCTCGGAGGAGTGGAACAAGGTGAGCAAGAGCGAGAGAGAAAAGCTGGGCGTCACTGTGCAGGACGACGGCGAGTTCTGGTGAGAAACCATAAAAGCACCGCTGAAGATCCCGTATCATAGACCCATGAGTTAACGTGGTGCTGGCATGGTTCAAAAAATATCTCTATATATATATAGGAAGTTTTTCATAGTTCTTGGAACTGTTGGATCACCACCCCCCTCCCCCCACTGCACCACTTATATTTCAGCTCATAGATCCGGTTTAGAGGAATATTTCTACTTCCTGCTTCAGAGTAGCTACTCTCCCATCACCATGGCGATTGAAATGCAGACAGAAAAAAAGTTGTCATGATGTGTAGGTCTGAAAACACTTTTTAACGGTTTGGTCAGAGTAAACAAGCCGTTTAAACTGTTACAGCGGATTCTGCATTTTGGACATTTTGGATTAAATGATGAAATATAATCTTAAGGCAGCACAAAGACTTCTTGTGATGAAAGATTCAACAGAAAACTCAAAGTACTTGGTCTTTTTTGATTCTCTGATCATCCGGTGAATTTATGATAGTAAAAAAAAGTGTTGGTTAGACGACTTCAAGTGAATAATTCTACAGGACAGTTTAGCCTTTTGAGAATAATTGTTGTTTTTATTGCTGAGAGTTTGATGAGAACATCGACACCACTCAAGGTTTCAACCAGGGGCAAGTTAGCTTAGCACAAACACTGGAAACAAGGGGAAACTGCGAGCCAAAGATTACAGAAACAACCTACCAGCACTTTTAAATTATTATTTTTGTTTTATTTCTCTTACCAAAGTGTAAATCAATAGTTTGTTGCAGTGACTTCATTTACATAATAAATAGAAACTTATAAAGCTGTCTTGTGGCTGTGGCTAGCTGTTC
Organism: Labrus bergylta; assembly: GCF_963930695.1. Taxonomy (NCBI): domain Eukaryota; kingdom Metazoa; phylum Chordata; class Actinopteri; order Labriformes; family Labridae; genus Labrus; species Labrus bergylta. Next base: position 3,423,665 of record NC_089208.1, on the reverse strand, counting down.
CCCTCTTTATACACCAAAACATCTTTGTTGATTTTCGCTGTCAGAAGAGAGAAACTCTGATTTTAAAAGTATGAATAAAAGTAAGATCTTGATTTTCATTGAGTCCACATGATTTAAAATAAGATCTCATTCCATGTCAGCACCAGAACTTGTAGTCCCCCCCTGTAACATGTAACCCTTTTCTTTGTTCCTGGTCTCATTTCCTCTATTTTTTGCACCTATTCAAGGTTCTTCTTCTTTCAAGCTTTTCCCTCTAGTTGGTATCCACTCTCTCCGGTCTCTTCTCTCCTCTCCTTTTCCTGACCTCCTTGCAGGATGACCTTCGACGACTTCTGCCAGTACTTCACCGACCTGATCCTGTGCCGCCTCATCAACACCTCCTACCTTAGCATCCACAAAACCTGGGAGGAGGAGGTGATGAGGGGCTCCTGGGTCCATCGGCAGGACCCCCTCCGCAACCGGTCCGGAGGCTGCATCAATCACAAAGCCACCTTCCTGCAGAACCCACAGGTGAGTCCAGGTGGTGGTGACATGGTGGGTGTGTGAGGAGAGTCTGACCCCTCTCTCTCTCTCTTGCAGTACGTGTTCGACGTGAAGAAGTCGGAGGACGAGGTGCTGATCTGCTTACAGCAAAAAGAGAAGAGAGCCACACCCAAAGAGGGGAAAGGAGAAAACCTCGCCATAGGCTTCGACATTCATCGGGTACAAAACACACGCTCGTGCAGGAATACCAAACGTCTTCCGTTCACAGTCAAAAGAACTAAAAAAATAAATAAAAATCTTCTCTTCCTGCAGGTGGAGCTAAATCGAAAGTACCGTATGCACTCAGCCCAGCAGAAAGTAGCGGGCTCCATCTACATTAACTCGCGCTGCGTCTTCCTCAGGAAGGAGCTAAAGGAGGGCCGCTACGTCATCATTCCCACAACGTTTGACCCCGGGCAGCAGGGCGACTTCCTGCTCCGTGTCTTCACTGATGTGCCTTCAGACTGCAAGTAAAGCACATTTATAACACTCGACACTTATAAAATGTCTTAGAAGCAGCTGCGCACATTTTTTAAACATGGCTTTTAATAATTATTATTGTTTCTTTGAATCAATCACTTTGTTTTTTTTTTTTAAGCCATGTACTCAATCATTCACATGTTTTATGAATCATTCCTGGGAGATAAGTAAAACAAGAACATGCAGATATGCAACAACATCATCCTGTTAGTATTTAAACATGCTTTTAATTGAGCTTTACAATTTTAACTGTGCTGAAGTATCCCCCAAAAACTTGAAGGAGCGATATGTAACTGACCCCTAGTGTTTAAAATGGGTACTGCAGTCTAAATTCTAAACATTGTAGAGAGCTGTCTCCCCCCCCCCCCCCCCTCACTCAGGTCACCATGTGGTGGACTCTGAAGCTTCAGTGTTTATCCAGCTCTGCATGGGTCTGTAAACCTTTCTGTGTTCTAACCTCTCTCCATTTTTCAAAAGCATCTCCAATATTGATCCTAGTTTGAGCACGTTTCTGCTCGTGGAGCTTATTAGAAACATGCAGAGGCTTTTTAGGTCGGGTACAATCACTTCTATCTGAACCACTTCTCTTGACCGCTTCCATCGCTGCAACACCTGTTGACCTGATAACTGCTCTCATATCTGGCAAACCGAGGGGCGTCCAAAACGGCCGTGTGGTGGGGGGTCAGCCTTAAAAGCGCCTACCTTCTCTGGTCCAAACAAATCCAGAGCATTCAGGAGCAGAATCTAAAGTTAGAAGGAGGACATACTGGCTGCTGCATTGTTGTCAGAGAAGCCAGCACTTCAACATAGCATGTTTCCTTAATGTCTGATCAGATAGGAAGGTATTGCCCAACCCTCAAAAAAAGTACTTTGACTTAACATTAAACAAAATGATTTAAAGAACAGAAGTTAATTTGTCTTAAACGGTTGCTTAACAGTCCCGTATGCTGTCTGTTTCCCAGAGAGCTGTCTCTGGACGAGCCTCCTCAGACGTGCTGGACGGGGATGTGTGGCTACCCTCAGCTGGTCACTCAGGTCCATGTACTGAACGCTGAGGGTCTGCAGGGACAGGAATCCAATGGAGGTAAGACCACACGACACATGGTGGATAAAAATGTCATCCTGACACTGAATCTGTTGTTTATCACTTCTCTTTATCACAAAGCTCTATAAAACTTCTGTAAACGCCCACAGAGCTTCACTGCCTCAATCCAAATAAGAAAAGACTCCTGAACAAAACACAAGGTATCGTAGCCTCATCTGCTGGAGATGTAGATCGCTGTTTGCTTCTAGCCCCGTAGTATTCAGTCTAAACCTCCTGCAGTGTGTGCACAAACCTGTGACGTCTAAAACCCCTCCCACTTTTAAAGCCACTACGTGTGAATGTTTGTGTGTAAATATAGTATCTTTTTTAATGATTCTGTTATCACTAAATGAGCGACTGCTCTGCTGAAAATCTGTGAAGAGACATAATGAGCCAAGTGATGATTAACACAGTGTCCACAGGAGGGTGCCAGAGTCAGAAATGTTATTATCCTGCATAATGGCTTCAGGATGGATGGATTAGAAATGACAGTAGAAATAGATTAGACATTGAAACAGGCCGTCATAAGAATTAGAAACATAAAGAAGAGAATATTTGTAAAAAATCTGAATTGGTAGTTACTAGATTTTGATTTCAGTAATAATTAAATTGTAATTGAGTTTATTTAATTTAAGGTGTATTTGCATATGACAGGCAAAATATATTTTAGATATAACATCATTGTTGGATGTTTTGCATGTTTAATTCATGTTGATTGTTTTGGCAACAACAGTTGTTTACCATTCTTCAGTATCGTGTAATTTTATAATTAATTTGAAAGTTGAGTGACCATCTGTTCTTCTTTATATATCTTCTCCACGTGTGTTTGAAAACTGCATTTGAGGAATCAAAGCAATACATGTGTGAATATCTTTATCTATCTGTACAGATCGGACATAGATCTAAGATATCGGCCGTTATATCAGTATCTGTTTCTTTTTTCTCCCCAAATATCCATATCTGCATCGGCCACAAAAATCTCTTATCGGGCCCTAATTGAGATTCCTGTACTGATGGAGCAGCAGGAGAAGAAATATGGAAAGTAAAATCCAACGAGGTGTTGGATTCCATTACTCAAAGTTCTTCATTGGAAAAACGGAAATAAAAGTACAAAAGTATCAACAGTGAAATGAACTAGAAGTAGCAGATGTTAGATTATTAATTTCACATCAGGTTGTACGCTGAGAGTAATCGATGACATCACAAGTTCGTAAATAAAGAGGCTTCTGTATTATGCAGCATTATTTAGTTGTATTTGTTTGTGATGGAGCTGGACTGAGGTCTACTGATCTCCATCCTCGGGGTCGGGTCCTTCAATAAATCTATAAAGAGACAGAAAAGTCAGCACACTAAATGTCCACAGACCCTCATCAGCTGTTTTGATCTTTCAATAAATCTGACAGGTCGTGGGTATATAAATAGGAGAGAAAATAAAATAAATACAGTTTTACCGTATCGACATACTTCATCAGATACTCGTGTGCACAAACAAACCAGTAGCATATTAATCACAGTGTTTTGTTATCAGCACAGTCGTCTGATTCTAAAGGAGTTCTCCTCCTCCAGCTGTAGATCCGTACGTGATCATCACCTGTGAAGGAGAGAGGGTTCGTTCTCCGGTTCAAAAGGACGCACGGTGCCCAAACTTCGACATCAAAGGCCTGTTCTACCGCAAGAAACCCAAGGAGGGAATCCACATCGAGGTGAGCTGTCACTCTCTGCACACGACGACCCGCTGCGGGGGCGTACACAGAAAGCTGCATTTACAAAAAGCACTCTTATGATGGCGAGCTGAACAGATCCTGTTCATGGACGCTTTCAGACATCAGTACGACCAGAGACACCAGACTTTACTGACACTGAATGCTAATGCTAATGCTAACTCTTTTCTATTGTAAGTATCTCCAAACTAACAGATAATGTAAAGGTTAAAAGACTGATAATGAAGTCAACTGTAAAAGATTAGAGCCATGCACTTTCATCCAGAGATATCTTAATAGCAACAGGAGATGCTTTCTCTTGCTGACTTTTTATTTCCAGCCAAGTGATCAGGACTTTGACTTAAACCACATGTCAATCAAAAATACATCAGTATGTCATTTTCTTTTTTCTTTTTTTTAAAGATTTATTTTTGGGCTTTTGTGCCTTTATTGGAGAGATAGGACAGTGGATACAGACGGAAGTCAGAGAGAGAGAGTGGGGATCGACATGCGGGAAAGGAGCCACAGGCTGGATTTGAACCTGGGCCGCCCGCTTTTAGGACTATAACCTCCATATATGGGACCCGTGCACTAACCGTTGCGCCACCAGCGCCCCCAGTATGTCATTTGTAATGGGAAAAAAAGGTAGAAGTGAGCGCTGTACTGGGTCAAACAAAATGTAGAGAAGTCAGGTGATCTTCAAGACGAGGGGACAGAAATCAAATAGCTGATACAAAGGTGACTGTCCTGATAACAGACACAGTCAGAGGCACTCTAATGCAGTTTAAGAATCCTTTATTAAACAGGGATGTGTCTACACGTTTCAAGTCTTTGTCAGGACATCATAGACACATCCCTGTATAGTAAAGGTTTAATCAACTATTTATTAGCTATATCATTTTTAATAAACACATTATGCATTGTCTTAACTCTCAGTCAAACAAACACACTGACCCTCGGGCTGAAGCCGGACAGAAACGTTTATTTTCCACATTATCAGGGCGACTATGATTCAGATCTGTGAAGTCTGAAGAAAACACATGAAGACTTGATTCAACCGATGGCAGATTGAAAAAGTTTGATAACTGTTTTTAAAAAGCAATTCCACTCACAAGTACTTAACGACAAAGTAGCTCTGTCCTTACCGGGTTGTGTCACTTTAAAGTCAAGTGACATAAAACGAATGAAAAGGAGCTTTGAAGAGGTGAAAAACACAGAGCGCCTCTCCTCGGAGAAGTCGAGCTGTTGACTGTTTGTTGCACGGCGACTGCTCAAAGAAATAAAGAAACATCTCACAGAGAAAATTAAAGGTAGAGTCAGAACATTCAAACTGGGCCCCTCCTCCCGGCCTCATACTGCTCGTACTTTCACTGCAAGCTACCTCACGCTAGCACGAGCTAACCCCCGGTGTTTGTCACCTGACTGTCCCACGGAAAGCAGACCAACTCTACGTCTTCAGGTGAAATCCAACACAAGGTTCACCCTCGTTGTGGAATGAGTTTTATCAGCTTGGTATTCGCTTTTGCCGCTACGTCCACGTCCGTCATATTCACCGGTTTGAATCGCGTCCAGATGCTGAATTCCACTCGTAACTCCTTCCACCAGCTCCGCCCACAAACGTCCAGAGTCAACCAGCACAAACAAAACAGTAAAATCCAGTCAGATTTCAGAGTCTCTGCAGAAACAGTCACCACCACACATATATGGAGGCCCAGAAGGGATAATTGAGCGGCATTACTTTTGTATAAGTCTCTCTTTTATTTTTCAGGAAGAAGCTCTTGACTCTGCCTTTAAACTTTAATATCTCTTGTTCCCTCTTTATCATTTATTCAGTTGCTCTTTCAGCAGCCGTCTGAACCCAAATGTCGGCTCACACTTACATTTTTTTAAATGTTTATTATGATAAATGAAAAGTAGTTCCCAGTTCTTTATTAATGTGTGTGAAGCTGCTAACTAAGCTCCACGAGCAGAAACGTGCTCAAACTAGGATCAATATTGGAGATGCTTTTGAAAAATGGAGAGAGGTTAGAACACAGAAAGGTTTACAGACCCATGCAGAGCTGGATAAACACTGAAGCTTCAGAGTCCACCACATGGTGACCTGAGTGAGCATCCACTCTAGAGAGTGGGGGGGGAGACAGCTCTCTACAATGTTTAGAATCTGGACTGCAGTACCCATTTTAAACACTAGGGGTCAGAGTTACATGCTGCTCCTTTAAGCTCAGTCTGCTCCAACACAAGTTACTGTTTACCTCTCGTTACCAAAATGGCCATTCTTTTACAAACTCGCCTAAAGTTCCTCGCAGTGCATTGGAAGAATTGATAATAATTGATCATACCAAATTCATAATGTGGGTGGATGTGCATGATACAGACTTTGTGAATCAGTGTAACTTCTTGTGATGAAAGATTCAACAGAAAACTCAAAGTACTTGGTCTTTTTCCGAGTCTCTGATTTTTTTGAAATTTTCAAAATCCAAAACAAGAAACGCCAACGAGAATTTACATTTTTAGACTCTTCAAATCCAGCATGATAGTGAGTAGTTTTGCCTTTTTCTCCAGACCTGGAGCTAACGCCAAGAATACCTAGTTTGGATCCTTTTCTATTCTAATGCCAACAGTTTTGTCCGTCTCTGCTTGAACAGAGGACAAAGACTCTTGGACTTCCTGTATTTTATAAATCAAATATAAAGCCTGGTGAGATTTCAAATTTTTCACTTATTTCTTTACTTCCGTACATCAGCACTTTCCTCTCTTTGCTTCTCTGTGTCACAACCCTCTATCGATTGAAACCTTCTGTCCCCACTGTATTTTCTGCTCACTTGCCTTTTTTCTCTCCTTTCTTGGTTTCCTCCTTTCGGACCTCCTTCCTTCCCCCCCCCCCCCTCATCGAGCGGCCAACAGATCTACAACAAGAACATTATCGTGGACACCTTTCTGGGTCAGGTGATCCTGTTCAGCGACCCCAACGAGCGACAGGAGCAGCACACGCTCCACCTCCGCGACAAGGGCAGCCGCCAGGACAACGACCTCCCGGGCACACTCACTGTGCGCCTCATTACCTCCACCACGCTCACCAACATCTGACCCCGCCCCCATCCTTTAAGCAACGATAGAAAGAAAACTCAAGGTGGCGATCTATCGTGTCCGACGGTCATTTACCGTTTTTTGACTCCAGACACTGCGGAAGCTGTTTTTTTGTTTTTTTTCAGCTGCTTGCACTTTTTTTATCGGTTGCCCATTTTCTTCAGCGTTTGAATTCATGTTTTTTCTGAAGGCCTGCACCTTTATTTCTGAACAGAAGGTGACCACAGAAAATCTTTAATTTAGTATTTCTTTAACACATTTATGCCAAAATGATCCATTAAGGAGTGTTTGCATCAGAAATGTATTACAGACGAGTTCCATTGCAGCCCACTCAATGACCCAGAGTTTTATGAAATCAGTGCATCGATTTGACTCTAATCTACAAAGATGTTTTATTCTGCACAATGTTGTGTTCAAATACACAAACACACACACACACACACTCATACATGCACACACAATACGTATGCAGACAATTTCTGCACTCTCCATGCATGTGCCAATGTTTCCAAGGGCTATGCATTGCCTTAAGGTTGAGTCTGTCTCTCCACCTTGAGGAGTCAGAGCGGGGGGGTTATGTTAAATACTTTATCTTCTCCATCAGCTGTCCTCACTGTTAGCACAGCCTCCATTTCCTGCCCTTAAAAAGTCCCGACATGACATCCAGCTTTGTGTCATCGTTTCCACATATATTGACATCCTGTGTACTCTTTTATGTACTGTACATGGCTTTCAGTCCTGCCCCCCGTCCGCCGCTTCACCTAGACCCCCTCAAGTCGTCACCAGTTTTTTGCCGGTGCTTTTGGAGAGCATGCAGCACTGTCTGTCACTTTTTACTGTGGACTTTACAAAAACCGATAGCCAACAGCAGCTATTCTCTCCCTCTTCTGAGAGCTTTTCTGTGTTGTTCTGTGGGCGCGCTCATGTGTGAAATCTTAATGCCTCCCCGTCTTCCATCACTTAGAACCATTTTCAGACTTCCCCGAGACGCTTTCTGCCGGTTGCTATGGACGATCCTAAAAACTGCATGGCTTAAAAAAAACAAAAAACTGAACTCTTTGCCTGTGCTGCACATCTCTCCGGTCGTAGCTTAGCAGCCGGTGATTTGATAGTGCTACCCCCTTTTCCTCCTTCCAACATGTGTGTACACCTTCCCAGTTTAACGGAGTGCAAAGATTCACCCTGACATAATCAAGTGCTTTATGGGACCAAAGATGAGCCAAGAACCTTCCGCTCTCTTAGTCCCTTTTTGGACCGCTCTGGCCTGGCCTGGCCCCGGCCTGGCCTAGCTACAAACACCACCCCCTGTGCCACATCATCTCTTAAACGGCAACACCACTGCCTGACGCTTCCTCTTGACTTGAGTCTGTTGGGCCCCGGGGCCAAAAGACTCAAGTCACATGACCCAGGAGAGACAGCAGCTGTGCTTCTGCTGTTGGCACAGAACAGGCGTGAGTGTAATGTATGTTTGTTGGACTGTGTGTGTGTGTGTGTGTGTGTGTGTGTGTGTGTGTGTGTGTGTGTGTGTGTGTGTGTGTGTGTGTGTGTGTGTGTGTGTGTGTGTGTGTGTGTGTGTGTGTGTGTGTGTGTGTGTGTGTGTGTGTTCTGCTAGATCCAGCCTTGCTCTAAATGGGAGTATCTGGGAGTGCTTGGGGCGAATGTATATCTCTTAATTTACCTGGAAGGAAAACGATCTCTGTGGAAAGGTGTGAACTGAGAGGAAAAACAGCCCTTTAGGGAAACATCACACCTTGCACTTTATTTAATTTAGGGGCAAACAAAGACCCTTAAGGATGAAAGCGAGAGAGAGGAGGGCGAGCAGAGGAGACATCCTGCCAAACAACCTGTGCCATCGCCTCGGTCCTGGCTTTTGCCTCTGCAGCAGGAAAACGACTACGGGACATTTGACGGACTGTTGAGTGATTTTCAGATGGATTTCAGATCGCTTTTTGAATCATTGAACCGACACTGGTACAACTTACAGTATCTCTGATGAACTGTTGCATTTCTCGTGTAGATCATGTTGCATCCGATTTGACCTTTTGGCACCGAGGCTTTTTTTTTTTTTTTTGTGACAGAAGCCCAAAAAGAAAATCACAACATGTGTTTGTTTGTTGTTTACTTTTTAAAAGTGCAATATCATTGCAGAGACTTTTCATTCCAAGTTTTTTTTAACTTTTTTTTAATGTCTACAGTTTTTTTTTTCATCCCTGTGTTTCATATGAAGAATTTAAAATGTAAGTTTAAGTCATTTTTTAAGACATTTCCTTTGAATGTATGACAGTCAGTGGACTAATTTTCAGTCAAACTATCAAGTTGGTTTTCCTGATTTTCAGCGCCTTTTTCCATTACTTGAACTGTCACACATGGCATTTAATTGATCTTTTAATCGGTCATTTTAATTGATCACACACCTTTATGTACAGCATCTTTATAAATGTGTCTTGCATGAGTTTCTTTCCGATATGTTCATGGCCTTGTATTGTACTGTTCAATTGTTACTATATATATCTATTCTTTCTATCTGAGAAGTCTTGGAAATGCTAGTATTGAGCAGTCAGCATGTCTACACTAATGCACCACATGTCAGTCTGATCATATCAACAGGTTTTGAAACAGTTATGTCTTGTTATACAGTGATGCATTCTTAATGCCTCTAGCATCGATGAACATTAGCAGCAGTTTGTTGACTACTTTTTAGGTGCTATTTTATCTTCTCTGTGCTCTTCGGTGTTGTTTTCAGTCTGACAGAGGGACGGAAACAGAGGACTCTGAGAAAGGTCATGTTAGCTTGTTAGCAGTGCAGTGCCAAGCAGAGTAAGGTTCGACATGTTCCTGGGTAGATGCTGGTTTTTATTTACAGTCAAGGTGAAAAACAGAAGCCCCCCCCCCTCACTGAGCACCGCTGAAGTGTCCTTGTGCAAGGCGCTTGCCTCCAAACTGCTCCATTAGAGCCAGGCTGATGTGGGCAGTGGCTTCCAGTTGTGACTCTAATCTCCCCCCCGCCGCCCAGGCCAATGATGTGAAATGTTCAAAACAAGTATGAATGACGGTAAAATGAAGATTTAATATGAGAGAGTTTTGGTGCCAAAGGAGCAGGCTGTTGAAATTAAAGGTACACAGACCAGTGGGTGAAAGAAGCCCCAGTTTGTCCCTCTGTTTTTCTGAGTCACTAATCAAATGTTCTAGCATTTTTTTGAGAGGCGCAAACTCAGGCAAGAAGACAATGGCATCAACTCCACTCTTAACATTTGAACCCTAATTTGGCTCGTTGGAATTCAACACACCAGTCTCCAATCCGTGTTTTGTTATCATGGACATTTCACATCCAGATTTACGGTTAATTCTCTACTCAAGAGATCACAAATATATAACGTTCAACCTTACCTAAGACTAATAACTGCTACATGGTACATTCATGAATGCCAATTCAAAGTCCAGTTTCAGTCAGTGTGACAGGGAATATCAGTGCCATCGTTAGAGCTGTGCCAACATTTATTTATGGCTGAAGGTTTTCTTTTTACTTTACACCTGTTTTGTAAAGCCTTATAGTTTGTGTGATGGAGTACGATCAGGCGCAGGACAGGAAATATGAAGACGTTGGATTTGTCATTGGAAGGAGGGCAGCAAAGAAAACACAGTTCATGAACCACCAATAAGAACCAATCATTTATTACTGGGAAGTTTTCCCTCAGCGTCTGTACAGGATATATATACAGAAGAAGCCAACAACAACTTCCCCTATTTCTGTGGTGGGACCTCGACCGGACTGGGTCCATGCTCCGACCTTACAGAGTCCTGTAATGATATACCCAATGACGTAGTCGAGGGTGTAGTCAACGAGGGTGGACTTGTAGCGCCACTTGTGGAAACTAGTTGCAAACGTTTATCTTTCCACCAGGAGGAGCAGTGATTATGAAGCTAAAGTGATCACTGCATCGATCAGTGTTAGATACAAGTTTTCATTACATAGCCTTAGCGGTATGTTCAACAGTTCTTAGCTAGCAGCGACTTGTTGTCTACATTTAAAGTGAGCACAATGTTCATGACTTAGATTACACATTTCCATCGTCACACACTCGGTTACTTATTGCAGATGCCAGTCCAAGGTCTTTAAATTGTGCAGGATGTGCTCATGAATCCTCATAAATGCTGACGCTGTGTTTACTTGTTGCGTTACAAGGTGGAGACCTTCTTACTAAACCCTTTATCTCCACTGGAGGATATTTCAGTACGTCTCTGTCAAAGGGTTTCAGAATCAGTGAGTCATTTAGCAGCAACATTCCCAATTGAAGTTGTTTTCAAAGTATGAAAAAGCTCATCTAGGATTTCCTACATTGTGGCTGCACATAAAACATTTTCACTTACTGTACTTCAGCAGGCTATCTTTCTTGGCACTATAACAGTGCTCAGTGCATCACTCTGGGATTTGATACAACCAATCATATTCCACTCACGATGATAACCAATGACTTTCATCAAACCTGACATTCTCATGTAGCTCCGTCACCAATTTCTTTAAATGTAACACACAGTTATCTTGCAAAGTGAGGGCTTCAGCTGAACATTTAAAGTGGTAAAGGCCGGTTGATATTTGTGGTTTTGAGTGAATATTTCCAACAACTGTTGGATGCATCGCTGTGACATTTGGCACAGCCATTCATATTCCCCTTAGGATGAATGCTTATCACTTTGGTCCTTCTCGAGATGTTCATATAGCTCCATCACCCACTTTTATTTAATCAATCTAAGAGCTAAATATCTGCAAAGATAATGGCATCAGTTGTTCTGCTCGTATTAGCATGCTATCAAGCTCAAACAAGATTGTTTACATTGCTAAAACTCATCATGTTAGTATTTCAGATATAAACATGCGAGAATGCTTTAGGCGTTGCTGTGCCTGAACTCATCTTCAAAGTGCTGCCAAACGTTAAGGGACATGAGTTAATGGAGGTTAAGGTTGACAAGGAGTGAATTGGTGTTCATGAATGTTCCATATCTGACAATGGAGGCGTTCCTCCACCCATCAAAGACTTAATATCCCGAGTTCTAGTATCAACATGTCAGCAGCAGCCAGTTGTGTTATTTCTTTTTATTGTGTTTGTTTGGATGTGGCACAGAAACACAGCCTCTAACACGCAACCTGACAGCTCTGATACATGAGAGTATTTGTGCTTCAGAGTCACTTACAGTCTGACGCTGATGGCGAGAGCAAGGAGCACAAATAACAGGGGTGTCGAGCTCGATGTGAAATCTTAACAAGTCGTTTCTCTCCAAGCTTTTCCTCACATGCCACAGCAGTGCCAAAAGGACAAACAGTCTACTGAGAGTAATGCTTTTAAGTGATGAAGACATATTGTACATTGTGAAGATGTTTAATCTTATTGTTGGACAAATGTAAGAAAGACTAACTTATATTTTGAAGGGTTTTTATTTTGGTACAAGTTTTAAGTTTTTTCAACTGTTTTTATTTTTTATTTTCTGTCTTTGTCATAATTGCCAAAAGTGTTAAGGCTTTTACTGTTAACCTCCACACACACACACACACACACACACACACACACACACACACACACACACACCCTGACACACCAAGCAGACGGCAAAGAACTAATGGCGCTGCCCCACGCCGCCTCAAATCTTGGCCAAAAAGTTGCACACCGCAAAGACTACAGCCGACGGCCAACGACGACGTATGTTCTGCGCATGCATGAGAGGAAATAACTCTCCTTGCCAGCAGGGGGCGGTAGTCTGTAATCGTCGTTCCAAAAAGGGGAAACCGGAAGAGGTGGAGGACGGGGAAGGATGTGGATATATAAACCGTTGTTATGTTACGAGAAGACCATTTTCACACCGCTGTGACCCACCACTTGTAATATAGGCACTTCCAATTGAGAATAATATCTGATAGAAAACAGTCAGACGCCAATTCAACATGTTGAATCGAACGATAAAAGACAGATGGGGGCGACAGCTAGCGACAAAAACTAGGGCCGACGATCTCCTTGGTGTGTCAGGACCTTCAGACAATGACATAAATACACAAACACTCCAGCTACTAGACTGACCAGGCTTGGTTGGAGTGAACGGACCTTGTATGTTTTTTTTGTGTTTTTCGTTCAGTTACTTTAAAAGCTTATCAGTTTTTCTGTACATACTTTTCCGCACGGCCATGCCAAAGCAGGTTTTCCGAACACGAAAACATTCAAATGAAGCTGAGCTGCTTGGGAACGGTGGTGACTTTTTGTAACGAATCCAAAAAAAACAAAATGCCAGTGCATGTAGCAAAAAACCGCTCGCAACCATTGCAGAGTCACAGAATATATATTTTTGTTTCTCAGAGTGTCGTTAAAACATTACCCGCTGTTGCTACTTTGATAAACATACTGTGTGAACTAGAAGGCTTGTGTTGCACAATTGCATGCATTAAAAACAGTTTTCTAATATTTGTATCCAGTACCCTGCAGTATACAGTATGTATATAAAAGTAGCAGCAACTTGACTTCTCAGTTGATATTATGGGATTCATGAAACGATGGATATTATAAAGTATATTTCAGAGGGTTGATGTTCTGGAATGATCAGCTAGAATACTTGCAGGAATCAAGTGAATTATTTCCCAGTTGGTCCAAATCTTTTCTTCAGACAGGATAGTGTGATCTACCTTGTACTTCAGAGTAAACAAGATGGCGGACAACCTGAAGAAGTTAGCAATAACAAGCTACATTAGCTTAAAAGCTTAGCATGAATCTCACACCCAGCTAAAGAATGGCTCCACCAAATTTTGGAGACTTATTTCCAGTGTACATGTGTATGCAATCAGAAAGTAACATAAACCTTATGACTGAGTGAATACAGTAACTGGACGAGGGTTCTGGCAGCAGATTTTTCAAGAAAGCCTGACGTGACACTTCCTTGTACCAACAACAAACACAGATGGGGAGCAGCTTGCACTGTGAAATCTGGCTATAGACCCAGGAAAACCAAAAAAAAGAAGCACATACTTTTTATTAGCTCATGTCTCGATGGGCTCACACTGAATTTTTTGATGACTCATCCGTTTTGATTTGATGAAAGATAAGAGTTATTCCCAATAAGGTGTGTAGCTGGTGGGCGCGATATCACAGTTTGTCAAGCTCCATCTCTCAGCCTGTCGTTAGGTTGACTGAAAGTTAGGCTGAGACAGGATTTCCAACATGGAGGCCGCCATCGATGGGACTCCAGCGCCCCCTGCAGGAACAGACGGATGATGTCACTCAGGCTTTGTGAATTAGTATTTACAGTCTATCATATCAACTGACAAGACTGGTATCACTGCATCCAACTTTGTCCTTTCAGCCATCGTGCTAAAACCATGTTTACATTTTTTCGATTAGCAGCTGTGAATTATATGAAACAAATCCTTAAGCGGCTAACAGCATTCAATCAAACATCTTTGTTTTTATTTTTATCCATATTGGTCTAAAAGTGTCAATCTAAAAAAAGGTTTTAGGTATAAATGTTGATGTTGTTTTGAATAGCTTGTATAGTTAGTCAAAGCTTTGTTACCACAATGACATTTTATTTATCATAAATATTCTCCTCCACCACCTGTGAAAGTCAAACTTTCGAGCACGATTGGCGCTACTTTACATCGACGTTCTTCCATTATTGCACCAGTACCAACTCTAACTACCTTAAATTCCTGATTGCGTCACTAGCTGTTGATTCAGCAAACAAACTGAACTAACTTTGGGTATAAAAATGCTCACTTATATTATCAGGAGCCACTTCTTCAGGTTGCCCTCCCACTAATCAGTAGTGTTATGCAAAGGAATGATTACAGTATGTTGTTAAAGATGCAACAGGCATCTTGTAGTTCCTTTAAAATCTCTTTTTTGAAATAATGAAAAGTAAGTAAGTAACAAGGTTTCCTGGGACGAAGAAAAGATACACAGATTCCAGATTTGGAGCCCTGAAAAGAACATTTTATGTAATTCTTTCCAAGATTTTTCCTTAAAAGTTTGTTTCTTTTTGCTTCCACACCGAGCTATGACACGATTGCAGTTTGAGGTTTGCTTTGCCTGCCGATTTTTAAAGCTAACTCAGATACGGCTGCATGAGTCCAGGAACAAACAAGCAGCTGCAGAAAGGCTGTGTTCTGTTTATCTCGATGAAAGCATTTTGTAGACTGTATTGGATCTGGCTCCGTCACAACCAGATCACTTTGAAACCTTCTGCATTCTTGTCATTGACATTTTTATCTGAGATCGAGTCTTGTCCACTCAAGGAATGAGCTTGTGATTCTTCTTGTACTTTTCTGCTGATGTTTATTAACTGGAGACTGGAATACCTACTGCATGGTGACACTTCTAGAAGATGCTACAGTCTTTATAACAAATATCTTTTATCAGTATTTTATAACCTTGTTAATTTTTTATATATCCACTTTGACCTTGCGTTCCAAACAGGTATGTTTACTGATAGCTAGGTTTCAGAGAGCTGTGCTGTATGTTCTGTACCGTGTGCTTGTCTGTGTGTTTCTTTCAGCGTGAGCTTTTCTTTCTTTTTCTTTTTCTTTTACGATGCGTGTTCGTTGGATTTGGTTCTCGGTTACACTGTGGTTATTTTATAGCTACAATCTGAAATTATTATTTTTTCTTTTGTATTTAATGTCAACTTGTGGCATGACTTTGAAATAAAACAGGAAAACCATCGCCGGGTTTGTTGTGCTTTTATTTTACTTCAACAGGAAGTCGAGAAACGTCTCTTCTTCTTGTTATTTATTTTATTTTTTTACATTTTCAACATAACTCCTCGTACACACAGAACACACATTCAGACATATTCACGATCATTCACATCAAGTTTAATCCATTTTGAAGCGTTTAAATTAAGCCACACATAATTATATTTTAATATAATATGCTGTAGTGTTGTAGTACTCGAAATTAGTCTTGGTCTCGAGACCACTTTTTGAAGGTCTTGGAATCAAAAGCATTTTTACTTGGTCTTGTCTCGGTCTCAGACTAAGCGGACTCCAGATTATAATTTAAGACCGGTGAAGACCACCACTGATCTCAGGTCATTACTGTGATAACAAAGAAAATGACTCTTTTTAAAAAAAACAAATAACTTTAATACATTTATAATTAAATTGTTATCCCCCGGTAAATATGCACACAAGATGATGACTTTTAATTGATATTTATGGCCTTGGTTTTGGTCTTGGTCTTGTTCTCGACTCTGTCTCGATCCCTAAATGTCTTGGTCTTGTCCCGGTTTTGGAGCACTCCGGTCTCGGGTATGTCTTGGTCTCGGTTAGTGTATTCTTGACTGTAACACTACTAACTTGTATTAAATTGTATGAATAAATCATTAAAAATTATTTAGAGGAAACATTTTCTTAGAAAACATGAGGTGCAGACATGTTTCTGCAGATTCCTGTGTCTCTAAAGCCTCCAGAAAAAAATCACCATATCTTCAAAGGTAGTTGTTTTATTTTCCTCTATAGCCAGCGTTTCCAACCTTGGGGTCCAGACCCCATATGGGGTTGTATGGCACTCAAATGGGGTCCCCTGAAATTTCTAATTATTGATCAATAAAAAAATATATTGGAGCATTCTTTCTGAATTTGGCTTCAAGTTGTTATCCAGTTTAAAACGAGCTAATGTGAGCCGTAGCGTAACAAACCTGAAGTGTCTCAGTCTGTCTCTCCACGCCTCATGAGTCCAGCGTTCATAACACGACCACATCACCTCGCTTGTACACATGTTGCACTGAGAAACACATCATCCCGGCCTTTCTGCCTCTCCACAATCATAAACATGTAATAGCATACATGTGGCCTGAAATGAATGTTTTACTTGCAACACAGTAAAAAAAAAAAAAAAAAACGATTTGATTAAATAATTTTAGCAATCAGCTGGATGTGTTTTGGATGCCTGGGGCCCCGAGAGTTTTTGCAAAGAGAGATCGAACACAAACAAGTGACTTCAAGTAAAGTATTAAAGACACACTCCTCTGGACCTGGCAAAAATACTCAAAGAGTGAAGTTAGTAAGTAAGGAAACATGTTGTCTCAGACCCTTTCAAAATTATGTGCAGCTAGGGAAATCGTGACCTGGGTCACCTCTCTCTCTCTCTCTCTCTCTCTCTCTCTCTCTCTCTCTCTCTCTCTCTCTCTCTCTCTCTCTCTCTCTCTCTCTCTCCTTCCACCACCCAGCTGGTCTCTCTGTATGTGCCACCCACTAGGCTCCACCTCCAGCTAATCAGGATCAGCAGCCATGAATGAGACACAGCAAGAGAGTCTGGAGAGCCTCGTTGTTGAATGACCCAGACATCAAACTGTAAAAAGGCCCTGACAGATCTGGAACATCTCCTGGAGGCTGTGACCAACAGGAGCAAAAAAAGACTTTGAGGGACAAAACATTTTATGAAGTCTTGGAGAGAATGGCAGACAAAGACACGATTTAGGAGAAATACTTCATCCTCCAGCTTCTTCTCCTGTCTGCTTCCAACTCCAACAACCATCCGATTAACACTTGGCCTTTTTCACGCCTTTGAAGGAAGACACGGGACAGAAAGGAGCAGGAGAACGAGGTGTTTTAAGAGGTAAGGGGGGGCAGGTGGACGGGGCTCGAGGGCTGAAGGCTTAGGCTGCGGTCAGGCCACAGTGCTGCTGCTCTGCTGTAGCTTTAGGCCAAAGCCTCTTACTGCTCCTCGTCCTGTGCCAGCACTTCAAGGAGCCATTATGTACCCTTCAAGTAAATACAGTAGGCCAAAGTGTGTGTGTGTGTGTGTGTGTGTTTGCTACATAAAGTCTCAATAGTTTCTCAGCTTCCAATTTAGATTCCATTGGAGATTACCTCCTCAGATAAGACAGCAGTTTTATGTGTCTGAAGCAGAAAGGAAAGACAAATGAGAGGGAGATAATCGTCCCAATAAAAGATGTAAGTGGGGCGTAAAAAAAGTAATCAGCCATGATCATATTAAGCAAAGCCTGAAAGCACGATTCAACAGCGTAAGGAGGAAATATAGTCAAGTTTAAAAACACCCCAAAAAATGTATAATAACAAGATACATTCAAGACAGCTGGAACTGAAAGGATCATAAGTAAGCCTGAAACATGTGATTATCTTCTTTTACCAAATATTGCACGACATTATCGGCTATAAAATGGTAAATAAAGTGTAAAAAACACCTTTGCAACTTCCTGTAGCCGAAGAGGAAACCTTCAAAAGGCCTCGTTTTTATGCAGTTCATAAAGGTTAGAGCAAATAAAAGTATTGACTCTCTACGTTTGAGAAGCTTAGACAAGTTAAACTTGATGTTATTTGGGCCATTTTTGTCTTTTATTGGATATGACAGCTGAAGAGAGACAGGAAATGTTGGGACGGGAGAGAGGGGGGGTGACATGCAGCAAAGGGGCGAGGTCAGGTTCGGACTTGTGATGAGGACTAAAGCATCTGCACATGGGGCGCTCTGAGTAACCTCAAGGCTCTCCGGCCCGCCTGCTCCCCCCCCCCCCGGTCCTTACTTTAAGTCCAATTCCTAAAAGTATTCATTAAAGTTAAATCAGGTAGAAGAAAACTAGTGAGTCTGTTCGTTTGAGAAGCTGAAACGAGTTACATGTTGGAAGTTCTCTCTCGTAAGAATGACCCAAACATCGAGCAGATTTATTTCAAGATGGATGATTTTATTGTTCAATAACTTATTTTATTTTTTTAAGATTTATTTTTGGCTTTTTATGACTTTATTGTCGAGATAGGACATTGGATTGGACGCTTTTCTCCACATGTGCTCCTCACAGATTTTCTTATTTCTCATAGATTTATTTGGGCTTGAGTGAGGACAGAGAGAGAGAGAGAGAGAGAGAGAGAGAGAGAGAGAGAGAGAGAGAGAGAGAGAGAGTGGGGAATGACATGCAGGAAAGGAGCCACAGGTCGGGTTCGAACGGCCTCAGTGCATGGGGCGAGGTGCACTGACTGTTAGACTACCAACACTAAGGCTGGAAATCTTTGGGTGTCTCACGATTTCAATTCTTGGGGTCCAATTGGATTCAGAATCTATTTTCCATTCAAAACGATTCTGGATTCATGATTCAAAGTCTATTTTTGATTTAGTACAAACTCCAGGATCTACTCCAGTCCTCTGTGAGACTGGCTGAATGTCCTGCTGCTCCATTTGACGTTCTACTGAGTTAAAGAGCTAGCATTAGCAGTTAGCAGGGAGTGACATGTTACCCACAAAAAAGTAGATTTTTGGAAGTTATGAATCTATTTAAAATCTCTGATTGCCCCGGGGTTCAGGAACTTTTGAACACATATTCATCAACATGAGATGCACATAAGAAATCTTTAATAGTGATGATTTTAAAGACTGTGGTCTGACTTCTTTATTTCTATCCAGAAGTGTTCCTGAGCTGAGAGTATATAAATATGATGACTCATTATGTGCGCTCACATGTTCTTAAAGTTAAGCCACGCTGACCATATAATGAAGCTTGTATTGTGACACACTTCCTAGCTTTGCTCGGGCCTCACTGCTACGACAGCTGAGCTCAGAAAAAATGTGAGTTAGCTGTAAAACAAAGCCCTGCTTCAGTACAGCAACCTTTCTCCTCTGAGCTGTTTCAGTGTTTCCATCTCTGATAATTCTACTTCATGCGGGTCCACTGTTATCACTTATTACTGTTCAAAAGAAATAACATGTCGGCCCATTCAGCTGCACCTACTACCAGCCCAATGTAAGCCAATTAACAGCCGGGTGTCTGTTCTCATTGAACCCCTTATCAAGGAATAAAGAGTTAGCTGAGTGACTAATCTACTGTCTTTGTTCTTTATAAACTTGAAACCTGGGAGTTGCTAGCTTAGCTTTTTTAACTTCAACTTTATTATTATCCTGAAGGAAATTAGATCTTCAGATACACAAAGGAAAACATCAGAAAAAAACTGATTCACTTCAATCTTTGTTTCATGAAGATTGGCTCCGTCAAAGGTTTTCAAGAAATCTGTCGATGCGACCTGCAGAATCAGAAATCTTGAAATAATTTGATGGACTCTTTCACAAAGATAGAATCCAAAGAAAATACTGGAGCAATCAGATTGACTTAAGGACTTAAGACTACTGTTTTGAGTGAAACTTTCAACCTCTCCTTTACGTCTAAGGTCCTTCTCTGAGAGCATCGACCTCCATCTGTGGAGAGGCAGAAGCACAATGGGATTCCTTCGACTTTGTTGTTTTTACACGTTGACTTTTAAACTGACTAAATGAGAGAGCCGGGTGTACTGTAGGTAATTGCCCTGCTGTTTCCAGCCTCTAGGCGACATGAAGCTAACCAGCTGTTTGCTGCAGCTTCACATTTAGACCGGTGTAAATATATCACGTTAAGTTAAGCAAGTGTTGCACCCTTGAAATGAACCGGTCAGAACTCGTCCATCTTCACTTTTAGCAACTTTTATTAAAGAAATGCTCCACAGCTTTACACACGCTTTGTTTTTCAGCCTACACACACCTCAGTGTCTTCTTCACTGCGCCTCCCTTAAAGGGCCAGTGTCTTAATCTTAACAGGTAGATAAAACACACAGTATTTACTGTTTACTCTTAGAAATGTAAATTAACTTAAATACTTCTGGAAATTGAATTAGTTTAACTAAACACACTGATATAACAAAATGACAGAAAAAAAATATGAAAATATGAAAAAGCATTTAGTATTTTAAATTAATATAAATTTTAACTGAGTAACTTTTGAATATTTTAACTGATTATACATTTTATTTCTTGGGGTTCCCAAACTTTTCAGCCTGTGACCCCCAGAGTAATGGTACGAGAGACTGGGGACCCCCACGGTCTCAGGAGGAGGTTAACATGTTATTTTCTAAGGAAGTGAAGACTGAATTGTCAGATTTGTTTCATGTTTGCATGGTATTCATTCATTGATTGTAATTTGGACAGACCATCCAGACATTTATTGTTTTCTTTTTGAGTAAGGGGCCAGGCAAAACAAGATTTATTCTTCTCCCTGCTCCTTTCCATACATGGGATATCATGGGAGTGTGAATCGTCTTCTCTTGTGTGTTTTGACATGTACAGAACAAATAAAAAAATTTCAGCAAAAATCTCCCTTAACAAACTTTCTTGTATATATTTTCACAGTAATGGATAAACTATGTTATTTAAAATCATTATATGTTTTTGTTATTTTTGGAAGGCATCTCACGACCCCCTCTCTCTGTGTCTCGCGATCCCCCAAGGGGTCCAGACCCCTCACTTTGGGACCCACTGTTATAGATAATTAAAATACTCCTGACAGTGCTTTGATGTCCAACACAAACATGTTTTTTTAAACGTCTAAACGGGAGTTAAGATAAAAGATGAATCCTTGAATGTGTGATCCCTGAGACTAGTTTGCTTTTTTAAAATCTTTGACAGAGTTTGAAGAAAAACAGATATTCAGTTTAAACACGATTAATATAAAAGTTACACCTGCAAAAAAAAAAAAAAGTGCAAAATTGACAGCATGATCAACTCCAAACAGCAACAAGGTAACAAGCAGCTAACGCCATCACATGGACTTAAAGATACCCAAGTCGTCGATTTGAAGTATAAAAAAGCACCGAGATCGTACTGGACTTCAGAGTCAAAGTATTCTATGCAAAAGTTCTTGAGTGGTGCGTTTATTAGAACTACTTATGTTGAGTTTTTCGGCTACTTTAGCTCCTGACTGTTTTATTCTTTTCAGAGGCCGAGCTGCAGGACTCATGGACGACATGGAAACCTCAGACTCTTGTGATCAATGATGAAAGCTTCACGCCTCTCTGTGCCTCTGAAGCCCTGCCATGTGAGTCAGAACACACGTACTGTGCACATGCTCGTTAGGACAGCATTATGGGCCACACACACACACACACACACACACACACACACACACACACACAGATGCAGATTAGCAGTCGAGGCATTAACAAGATCTCTGGTGGCCGCTGCATGAAAATCTCCGACCGGGTTGAGTGGCGGTCTCATGAGCTGTGAAGACCGAGGGTGGAGGGTTTGAACTCTGAGGAAATATCTCAGTTGTAATCTCAGAAGTTAAGAAAGTATTCAAACAAGTACATATAAAAAAAAAAAAAATCCAATATCACAATTTTTAAAATACTCAACTACAAGTCAAACTTCTGCATTAAGAGCCCGTTATAAAATATTGAAGTATCATGATGAATATTTGCTGCTTTGATGTGTATGTGGCTTTTTACTGTAATCTGAAGAGCAGCATGTTCTGAAGCTGAAGGTGGGACAGAAATTAAACCAGGAAAGTTTTATATTTTTCTCTGTAATTCAGTGTTATTGCATTAAAACTATAACTCTTGAAGTTACATTGAACACGGGGAGCTGGTGGCGCAGTGGCGCAGTGGTTAGTGCTCGCGCCCCATGTATGGAGGCATTGCTCCTCCAAGTGCATGTCATTCCCCACTCTCTCTCTCGCCCTGATTTCCAACTCAATCCACTTTCCTGTCTCTCAATTAAAGGCACAAAAAGCCCAAAAATAAATCTTAAAAAAAAAAAAACACGAGTTGTTTAGGGCGCCAGTGGCCGAGTGGTTAGTTTGCGTGCCCCGTGTACAGACTCTGTAGTCCTTGAATTGTTCGCCCTCGTTGGAATCGGACATGTTGCTCCTTTCCCACAAGTCATTCCCCGACTCTCTCTATCGTCCTGATTTACGACTCTATCAACTGTCCTGTCTCAAGGCAAAAAAGAAATCTTGAAAAAAAAAAAGACAAGAGTTGCCGATAGAAATTCGGTGGAGAAAAACAAAATGGGTTTGAAAAAGACGGAGGGAAACCTGTTGAGTCACGTTCCTTTCAAGTCAAATTTAGATCCTCAAGTATAAATTTATGTATCTTACAAAAGACAATAACTTTAATGCATCGTCATCAGGGATCGATTTATTTGTTCAGTCTCTTCATGACCATTCCCATCAGCCATTCAGTAAGAACTTATGTTCCTGTGAGGAGAAATGGTAATCGTTGTGATTTGGCCAAAAAAACCTCTGAATGCATCCTCTTTATCTTCAGCTGCACTCAGTGCTTTTCAGCAAGTGTTAGCATGCTAATGCTAATCAAGCTACGTCCCATTACAGGGGTAGCAGTCTTTGAAGGACCCAGTCTTCATAGCCAGCTCAGACCACTCGATCTGAAAACAGACAGTTTGGTTGACAGAGGATTTCCCTGTTTGCTTCACCAGCTGTTCCCGCCCTGAGCCTTTGGTTTCCAAGTGCTGCTGCCCCTGTTGCTTAGCAACCTCGACAACAGCACCAGAACTAGCTATCGTAAGCGAACCTTTTATTTTAAATATAGTCAGAAGTTTCAAGACCCCCCTTTTTTGTGTTTCAACATCAGTATTGATCGCTGTTAGATTGAGATTAAATCAATTACATAACTTTTACAAAAGTATTACTCGGCCGCTTCAGATCATTTTTTTGGGGCTCCCTGGCTATCCTTCGTCGGCCGGGGAAAGACGGACGCATTTGTCTGCCGCATTTGAAGGAGCCTTTGAATCGGGACAGCCTTCAACGTGTTGCTGTGACGTAATCGGTCATGGAGATCATCCACCTCCTAAGGACGTGGCTATCAATTATACCTGCTAAATAATAAGCCTGTTAGCAATTAGCTCGAAATAAAAACCTCACACGAGTGCTCATCAGATTTTATACTTCTATAGGTCCAGAAAGCTTCCTATCACCGCTTTAGGTCTGCACCAAACTGAGACCAAGACATTTAGCCATCATGTCCTCAGAGGGCGATTCTAGAGTCTGTCGGGGCCCTGAGGAAAGTTTAATTGGGGGCCCCTCCAACCAGCGTTCATCACCGTTATGTCGGCTTCTTCCTCTTTTCACTCCCACACAGATCTTTCATATTTATTTTTCTGAGCCGACTTTCATGGACAAACTTTGGTTTTCACAGCAAAAAAAAAAAAAACAGCATCTGATGCTTAGCAGTGCATGGAGAGGGAGGGCTGTCAGATGGGGCCACCTTAGGGAGGTTTCCGACTGTCATTGCAAAATTCTGCACATTTTGAGCCACTGCTGTGGTTTAAAGTTTGTCAGCCCTGTGGGGACCCTCTACTGTCCTGGGGCCCCGAGCAGGACAAGCAGCGCCTCTACTGTCCTGGGGCCCCGAGCAGGACAAGCAGCGCCTCTACTGTCCTGGGGCCCCGAGCAGGACAAGCAGCGCCTCTACTGTCCTGGGGCCCCGAGCAGGACAAGCAGCGCCTCTGCATGTCCTCCGTTTCATCCTCGACACCCAGAAGTGATAAAACCTGCGTCGTTATGAAAAAGTGTGTTTACACGTCATGTGGCGCTGCTACACACAAGGCTGAAAAGTTACATTATATCCTCCACCAGGGATTATAAAGAGACCTTTCTGTTCCACAATTATATTCCTGCTTCTGCAGAGAGAGGTTGTTTAAAGTTTGTGGTCCGGTAATGTCGAAACTTTTCAGCCTTTCACAGCCAAAACATTCATGATGTAAACGTTGTTACCGAACAGTCACCCAGAGTCAAGCGTTGATTCTTTGTTTGGAGCTACATTAGCTGGTTTGTAATCTTCCTGGGGTCACTAATCGATGCACACTAAGACTGAACGGACACATTTGAAGAAGAGAAGGCCAAAAAAAAGGAAAACATGAACACCAGAGAATAAGTGAAATGGCTCATGACGATGTGATGCCGATGTGCCAAAAGATTCAGAATTTCCTTATCTGTGAAACTTTTACTAAAAGTATCACTTCACAAGATGCTCCATGTTCATTTTCATACAAGCGGCTGCTCTTCTGATATAACGATAGACTAAAACAACGACTTTCTTCTTGTAAATGTATGACTTTAATCTCAAAATGTCTGATTTTTTCCCCTTAATGTGTCCCAAATACTCCTTTGTACATTTTAATTTCAGTTAGTTCAGTTTTACCGTTCCTCTGCAGGAGGATACAGAAGCCCTAAGATGATATCCATACTTTGCTCTCAGCTTTCATGTGATGACGACTAAATGTTTGTTTTCTAGAGATCTCGACTTTTATAACTCCTTATCTTTGGATAACAATGCTGGTTTTCCCAACATCCAAAATCTACTCGTTACCACGTAAAAATCATCGTTGTTATCCCGAGATAAATTAGTAAAGATCTCCAGAAAACAACCAAAATGTAAAGTCCAATGTATGGATGTATGTCCTCTTAGGGCTTCCGTAGAAGAAACCCAAACACTGCAACTTAACTTTTATTTATAGAGAACCTTTCATACAAAGTGCTTAACAATACAAGTGTGACACAAAGTAACATTTAACAACAAATTAAAATATCAAATTAAAGCACAAAGCTGTTAGGTCTGTGTTTGGACAGTTTCCAGATTGGCCCCCTGTGGTTACTGTTAAGACGCTCCGTCTCGGTGTTAGCTGAACATTTGGTGATTTGCTGCTGTAGTCCTGTTTGTTTACCGCTCCTGAAGACTCTTTCACGCCTTAAAGAGACAGAGTTCACAGCGTGGCACATGCGACAAGATGTTAATCCTTTTATTGGACCACTAATGGATCATTAATACACTAACACCCCCCCCCCCCCCCCTCCCACCCCCACCCCCCCATCTGTGCCCTGGGTTATCTTCATCACTCATGCAGTCCCATGTTTGTTTAGCCCCTGGAGCTAATCATGGTACAACAGATTTGTATTTTTGAAAATAAATTAGCAGGAAAAAGTTCATTTCTGTCCAAGTTTCACTTATTTTCTTCCTTATTTAATGGATGCATATCTTATAACTGGATTCCATTGTTGCATCTTTAATATAATGATTTAAAATTAATCCTTATGGCCAGCTGTTCCTTTAGGGTACTTTACATACTTTATTTTAAAATAAACAAATACTGTATTTTAATTCAATAATTAAAGTCATGTCTACAATGTGGAGAAGCTCGAGTCCCACCAGCTGTGTTGTTGTCAGAGCTGTGTTTACATCGTGTTTACATTGTGTTTACATCGTGTTTACATGGTGTTTACATGGTGTTTACATGGACAGGACGGTGTATGAAACTGTTTTAGTCAAGGACTAGAGAGAAGAAGAAGAAAATACTCACTGATTATTTGGTTAATAAAACACAAGTGTCTTTAGATCACGGTCATTCTGTGTCAGTTTATGTGCAATATGAAGCTACGAGCTAACTAACGAGCGCTAACATTAGCATGCTAACACAACACTGCAGGACACAGGTGATCGCAGCTCGAGTAAAGGACAATTTTGTCCACTGCTTGCGCTTAATGGTGCTTAATTATGTTACATTCTAATTGATAACTCCTTCATGTGAATGTGAGTGGAGAGAAGTTGGAGGCGTGTCTCTGGAGGAGGCGTGGCCAAACAGCAGTTTGTTTTGGTTTAATGTTAGTGCTCAAGGGCGACATCTACTGGATCAAAAAAAAAAATTGCACATACTTCCTTTAACATTCTGAGGTTTTGTGAATATGAAAGTTATTCTTCAAATTAGGAACAATCAATCCTCCTTCCTCTCCTCTACACAACTGTTTTTAAAGCATTAAGAATTGAATGAAACTGAGTTTAACTTTAGTGTTCTCCATTCAAACTTTAACACTCATGACTCACACACCTTTATGATGCAAAGTTTCCAGTAAGAGTTCTACTTCCCTTCTCAAAGTAAGCTGGACACAGAGAGGTCAGAGCAGCACGTTCATTACATCGTCATTGTGAGCGAGGAAATGGAGCCCCGGCTCAGAGGGGGAGAAAATTATTCAGCAGTCACAACTGCAACAACTATGGCTCGTACTTAAGCGGCGGGATTAGCCCCAGGAATCCAAGTAAGCCTATAACAGCCCCCAGCAGACCCTGTAACCCCCCTCTAACCCCCCCTACCTCTTCTTCATTGGACCTGCTGAGCCACACGGCTGATGTCTCTGCTCCTGCTCTGAAATGTTTAATATTATCAAACAAGGTTTTTAGGGAGGAAAATGTCCGACTCTCCATTGTAGACACGCAGACAGAAAGTTCATCTTTATGTATGTTAAGGATTATTTGTTCCTCTACTTGTTTAAATTATTGATTTATGATAAGTCCCTTAATCAATTATTTTTTCAGAGTTTGATTACATCCACACCAATTTTGGCGTGCTCCCCCTCTGAGGGGCTTTTTTAAGCTGCTTTGAGTTCCTTGTTTGGGTTTTCGGTCTCAAAAGTCCGTCGTGATTGACCTCATTTTCCACATAAATGTTCTAAAAACCCACTGCTGACTACCTGCCAGGCATCAAACACCAGACCGACAAAATTAGTGACGAGCGACAACATGTTATAGAGTTTTTAAATTCCCTAAAGAGTCGACCTTTTCCCTCAGAGGTCGGAGTAAACTTTAAAAAAAAAAAACATGCCAAAAGGACACAAGGGTTCGTCAGGTTGAATCTGAATTATGCCGATGATGTTTTGTACTTCCTGTGTAAATACTCAAGACTTTTTGAAAGCATGGTTTTGTTCTTTCAGTTTAACAACATCTGTGATTTGTCTCCCGTCCAGAGCCCACACATGGTGTCTTCTGATGTCCTGGTATCGACCTGAGGCTGAACCATGGTCATTCTGCAGCAGGTAGGACTCATTTCCCCTCATGTCTGGTTTTAATTATCTACAATCCCCCTCTTTTTTTGCTCAATCTGTGAGTTACTGAGTTGTAATAAGAACATACACTTGATCATTATAAACATGATGACATACAAAAGTTGTGACTGAAGCTACAGAGTCATTCTCCCCGTCGGCTGCAGACTTTAAAATAGACTAACAGCATTGTTATTGTCATGCAGTGTTCAGCTAGATTAAGCAGGTGGTGGGGGTGGGGGGGATTTCTTTTGGGCTTGATTTGCCTTTATTAAGACATGACAGTGGATAGAGTTAGAAACCGGGGAGCGAGAGAGAGAGAGAGAGAGAGAGTGGGGAATGACATCTAGGAAAGAACCCACAGGTTGGACAGCCTGCTTCGAGGACGCAGCATCTGTGCATGAGGCGCAAACGAAACCACTTGGCCAGCTTCGTCCCTCGTCATACGTTTAAGTACAATGTGATCAGCTGGAGCTGAAGGCAGCAGAGAACAGACTGTCACACCTCTGCACATGTCGGGATGTGGTGCAGCCACATCGTCTTTATCAGACGCAGAACAGTGACAATATGCGGCCTCATAAACGATAATAAACAGCAGAGTTTGAATGAGCTTTTTCATGGTTAAGAGCTTTTTTGAAGATGTCTGAGTATGAGCTGTTATGGGATGGCAAGATGTCACTTTTTCTTTTCCTCTCATTGATGACCTTTGTTATTTGCTCTTCAGGGTGTAGATGACACTTTTCATGAAGGAGCCCTCTTAGATCCCAGATAAGCAGAAAGCAATTATATAATATCAGAACAAGATTAGATGGAAGTCAATAAATAAATAGGATTCTTGCACAACAGATTAATTATAAAGCAACATTTGGATGTAAAGCGTTAATTTATATAAATACAAAAGAAGAAATATGATGTTCTTACGTTCTGTGTTTTACTAATTGTTCACTTATGGAGAAGGATTTTCACATTTTGAGCCTTGACCTTAAAACCACAGAATCAGGTTTGTGAGGCTCAAAGCATAAAAAAAAACTACATAAGGAAGTCGAACAGCAACATATTCATGACTGTTTACTTCCTGTATTCTCACACTTTGTCTCTCTGAACTCTTCTCTGAGGTTTAATGAGAATGTATTGTTGTCGATATCTAAGAGCATTTTGGAGTCCCTGCACATTACTGTATGTTTGTGCAGAGGAAGTAGTCTCCTCACTCATTCAGGAGCTGATCCCCCCTTTCTCTCCCCCCAAAGTCCTGCAGACCATGACTCAGATAAACTTCAATCTCGACTCTCGAGCCTCGGCTATGAATCTCATTCATTTGATGTTGTCACACATGCAACTCACCTTAAAGACGTCGAGTTGTTAGCGTGAATGCAAAGGGCGACATTTTTCACTGCGACTTTACCAGGAATGTTTCCAGCCCGTTGCTTAGTAATACACCTGCGTGAAGTCAGGGCGAGCCGATGTGTGAACGTAGCAGGACATATTCTGGAAGATTCACAGCAATTGAGAGGGCGAGGTTAATGATATATCATGTGACTGGTGAGGGACCAGTGCAATCTTCATGCACGTAATGAAGCAGTTTCTTACTCTATACTGACACTCACACAGTCGTCATGCCAATCCTGCTTAAGTCCGAGCCCCTTTTGGGCGACCCCGGTTGAAAAAGTCTGGACACGCCCCCCCCCCCCCGGTTATATCGTACTGAATGTAGTCCTCCTCACAAGTGTTAAATACCCAAACAACAGCGAGCTCTGAGCTCAGGGGTTATATCATGCTGCCTAATACTGGGCTGTGGGCTGGGGGGGGGGGGGGGGGGGGGTCCACTTTAAGCCTTTTTCAGACTTAATCCTCCCATTCAGAGAGTTGGCAGTGGTAAAAGTAGGTGAACAGTGGGTGTGTGACTCAACTTTGATATTCCCCAGTTATTCTCTTCTTACTAAGCTGAGTCAATACTCGTAAAATATAGAAGTTCTTTATGATGAATGATGAATTAGACCTGGAGTCGATTTCCGTGTTTCAGTTTCTCATTTAATCTCAAGCACATCGTCTTTAACTGATCGTTTATTGACTATCCAGATTTAACTGTGGCTGTGTTTTTTACATTCAGGGGGACTATGTGTGGCTGGACCTTAAAACGGGCCGGGAGTTTGACGTCCCCGTGGGAGCCGTGGTCAAACTCTGTGACTCCGGACAGATCCAGGTTCTGGACGATGAAGGAACGGTGAGTCAAGAGCACAACGACGAGAACTCGGATTCTCTAACTGGGTCGGAAAAATTGAGCTTCTGGGTTTGACTGTACAGCTGAAAAACATGATTTGGTGATCTTTGAGATGAGTTCAAGCCTCAGTAAAATCATTCAAACCTTATTTTATATATATACTTATTTGGCCTTTTTTATGCCTTTATTGGACAGACAGGATATTGGATAGAGTCATGAGATTGGGGAATGACATTCAGAAAAGGAGCCACAGGTTGGAATCAAACCCAAGGACTTTATCCTCTGTACAATGGGCACTCACACTAACCACTAGGCTACCAGGG
The DNA here is from genome assembly GCF_963930695.1 of Labrus bergylta. NCBI lineage: Eukaryota > Metazoa > Chordata > Actinopteri > Labriformes > Labridae > Labrus > Labrus bergylta. Next base: position 3,393,635 of record NC_089208.1, on the reverse strand, counting down.
AGGACCCTTCAGAATTCAGAATAAAAGCTCAACAGAAACAGTTTTGAAATGCAAAAATAATGGAATTAAAGATGTGATTAATCATGATTAACTATTGAAATTCATAAATTAATCACGATATTAATCGTTTGAAATCTAATCCACTCTCCCTTCTTCACCCCCCTCACACAGGACCACTCCATTTCCCCTCAGTATGCCACCAACATCAAGCCCATGCACCCCACCTCCATCCAGGGGGTGGAGGACATGATCCGTCTGGGCGACCTCAACGAAGCCGGCATCCTCCGCAACCTACTCATCCGCTACAATGAACGCGTCATCTATGTAAGTTTTCTGCCTTTATTGTAGAGACAGGAGAGCGGATAGAGGCGGAAATCAGGGAGAGGGAGACAGGGAGAGGGAGGGAGAGGGAGGGAGGGAGTCACCGGTACCCCATTTTATACCAATCTGAAAGTTAAAACAAGACCAAAAAAACAAAGAGAGCTAGCCAAAGTCAGAGGAGGCTCATTGGAAGAGGAAGGTTTTTAAGCCTTCTCAGAGTCTTAAGAATAGAGACATGTAGTTAACCCGACAGTACAGCGAAGAACCACAGCAGGTGCAGAGCTTCTTTTTTTTTCTGTCTTTGTTTACATGGAGAAAAGAAGGACAACAGGCCGCGGCTTCATTAAGTTCTTAATCAGGTTAATCTGTTTACATCGACCTTCTACAACGTGAATTTGAGCAGACTATAAACAACACCATCAACAGATCGTCCCTCCCCACCTTCGATCTGTGGAGGAAACAAACAGATTCCTGCAGAGGAGCATTAACTCACTGACAGTGGGGACCTTAACTTGTTATTGAGACCTGTGTTTTTTATATTAAGAGCCAAAACAATCACTTGATTATTTTATCTGCATAAAAATGATCCACAGTTATTTGACTTTCAAATGGTTGAGATTTTTTTTCTTTAATTAAACTCATTTGATTTGGATGGCTTGAGAATATACTTTGGTTTCCATGACTTTATGACTTTATGAGGAAAAGAACAAGATTCCATTTGAGTTTTCATTGAGGCCAAACTAATAACCGTGTTTAAAATTAGCAGTAGATATAGACTCTGTGCAGTGTCAGTTTGTGCTCTGTATTGGAGCTGAGGTCAATTTCATCAATCAAATATGGACTTCATATCAGACAATACAAGACATTTTCTGTTTAAATCTTTCTATTGGGGAAGCAGTCCTCAATTCAAAATTTCTGGTCACATATTCTCCTCCTCTTCAACCAGTTTAAATAATTCTCAGAGCTCCTCAAAAACATGTGTGTGAAGTTTCTTGTTCTAAATCCACTCTGATCCTGTATTTGATCATGTCTATAAACCCCTCTATTTCAGCCCTGCTCAGAACAGGCTGTTTCTGTGTCTGTACCTTTAAATATGTAAATGAGCTGTGTCTGACCACGCCCCCTCTCTGGAAGGGCTTGGGTGTACTCGGTCTTTCTCGCTCCATGTCCTATTGTTTACAGTGAGAAGGCAGACTCAGAGGGCAGAACAAACACCTAGCTGTGGGAGTGTCACCCACCTGGGGGAGGGGCTACTGCCCTTTGTGATGTCATGAAGGGAAAATCTCCAAACGGCCTGTTTGAGCACACATTTTCTGAAAAGTGGAGAAGGCAGAAGACGGAGAGGATGGACTTTACTCATAAATTGTGACTTTGTAGACAGACTAGAGACACATGTTAGTGTTGGAGAAACATGGTGAAGTGTATTTTGCATCATATGTGACCTTTTAGGAAAACAAAAAGTAAAGAGACAAGTCGACCATCAAGTTATTGAAACTGATCAGACACTCAATATATCACCCCCAATGGACCCCGATGTCATAACTAATGATTGACTGATGAATTGCTCATTGAAACTCTTTGGTTAACTTGTCCCTGCAGACGTACACGGGCTCAATCCTGGTCGCTGTCAATCCCTACCAGCTGCTGCCCATCTACACTGCAGACCACATCCGCCTCTACACCAATAAGAAGATAGGCGAGATGCCACCGCACATTTTCGCCATCGCGGACAACTGTTACTTCAACATGCAGCGGAACAACAAAGACCAGTGCTGCATCATCAGGTATGTGTCAACGTCCAATCAGACGTGATCAAAGTATTGCACATTAAATTAACAAGAGTACACAGACGACTGTCGGGCGGTAATAGTTGAGAAACCCTGGTGCAGAGAATTCAGACTCAGCGTGTGTCTGATCGATGTACCCACTGATTCTCAAACTAAAAATAAACACAGACCAATGAATATTAAATGAGAAAGACTGTGTACATTGGAGGATCATCAAGGCAGATTACACATCTTCATTACCTTCCTGAAAAGAATTCAAATGTTGGTAATAAGATGAACGTTTAACCCATTATGAGTTTTGATGTTCCTGCTATACTTTCCATCCACAGAGAACTTTGGTGGCAACATGAGTAATGCAGTAGTTGCTGGTGTGGCTGTGGTTGTTTTTTTTGCAATTTTCCTCAACTTAAAGTCTTTCTATGTGATTTTTCACACTTTAATATAGAAATCAAGTCTATCCTCTGAAAATAACTCTGTGAGTCATGACTGTCTACGATGGATGTAACACCCGAGTCCCACTGTCTGTGATGTTTTCAGAGTTTTCAGAGTCCTATCTTCACTTTGTTTACATCGCCAGGACGGCCGGCTGACTCCTCCCCTCGTGTATAAAAGTTGTTTAATTGAGGGACTAGAGAAAAGAAGAATAACATACTGTACTCACTGCTTAACTGTGTTTCTAGATCACGCTCATTTCAGGTAAATTTACATGCAGTGTGAAGATACCAGCATAATAAAGATCGCTAGCATTAGCATGCTAACACAACAATGCAGCGTGAGTTGTTTTGGTTTCATGCTGGTGCTTCATGCATATAAAGCCTTTAACATCTCATTTTGTCAGACTTTTTTTGTACTTGTATGGTGTTACAAATGTTATTGTTTGTAGTCAATGGTCTTTGTTTTTTTAAGCTATAGAAGCCCCTTAGCTGGAATAACTCAGGACTGTGATGACAAAGTTTCTGAAGTTTATACCTTATAAACGTTAACCCCGCCCACAAACCCCTGACATACACTGTTCTTTCTTGTCGACCAGAAAGGAGTTGATGCTACTCATTAACCGTTTTTTTCTGGGCCAGAGCCAGTTCTTTGTCTGTCCAATCACAAAGAACTGGTGCTAGATTAAACACTGGATCCAGTATCTGACCAGCCCTGGAACTGGGTTGTTTGAAAAAGGGGGTGAAAGAGACGATGTGTTGTAAGATGGTGTAACAGTCTGCTCTGTGTGTGTGAACAGCGGAGAGTCTGGAGCAGGGAAGACGGAGAGCACAAAGCTGATCCTGCAGTTTCTGGCAGCCATCAGTGGTCAGCACTCCTGGATAGAGCAGCAGGTCCTGGAGGCCACGCCCATCCTGGAAGGTCAGACAGCCGCAGTGTTTTCATACTGCACCAAAAGTCACCACTCATGTACTGAGAAAATCCTGTGGGGGGAAAACACATGAAAATATGATCTTCAGTAGATTGAGGTTACACAATTTGTGTAATATTTTGTTCACAGTTTTTTTTTACAAATTTTTGATTCTGTTTATGATGTTGTCATACACCTACAACAACAAACTGAGCATGTCAGTGACAGATCTGCAGTGTCCTACTCATAACCTACTCGCTCAATCACTCAAAACTGTTTATCCTTTTTTTTCATTTTGGACCCAAAATATGCAAACGTAAGACCGAGGTACAGAAATACTTTGAGTATCTTTTCATGACTTTGTCCTCTCGGTTGTACTCTGATTTCAGAGTTCACTCATTAAAATTGAGCTTTTAATGATCAATCAGTAGAAGTAATATCAGACGATCAAACAATGAAGGAGCAGGACGAGTTTGTTCAGTTTTCATGAAAGCGTGGATGTTCAAAAAAAATAATAATTCTTAAATTTTTTCCGAGCTAAAGAGTAAACTTTGAACCTAACGGCCTGTGTGCATCGAGCAGGAAACTGCTGACTTTGCGTTTGGGAGCGAGTGGATGAAGCGTTTTCCACGCTGCACGTGCATCTTGTCTCTATGACAACGGCCTCTGCATGACCGACACTGCTCCGCTGCTTTTTACTGTTTTAAATTTGGGAATCGTTTTTCTTCCTTTACTGTAAGCATAAAACGGAGGATGCTTTCCATCCTACTCTATCAGGATGATAACTCCTGATTTCACAACTCTGATCAGACACGGAGCGAGGAGGATGTTGGTACACAACACGAGCCACAGGATACAAAAATAGGGGGATCACCATATAGTTTGAACATAGCACCAGGGATGTCAACAGCGTCCTTCTGAAAAGTTGAAAGAATTTCAGCGAGAAGCGCTCGGAGCGGCCGCACTAAACAAGGCTCAGAAAGCCTGCTGCTAAACTCCTGAAACATCTCGTCAGCGTAGTTAAGTTGTGTCAGTCACTTTATACATTAAAGCTACATCCCTGATCGTCAGACTCCACTGTTACCCAGCTCTGTCTCTGCTTCTGTTCTTCTGTCCATCACCCCTGTGTGTGTGTGTGTGTGTGTGTGTGTGTGTGTGTGTGTGTGTGTGTGTGTGTGTGTGTGTGTGTGTGTGTGTGTGTGTGTGTGTGTGTGTGTGTGTGTGTGTGTTCTCGTTTCTTTCAGCCTTTGGAAACGCCAAGACGATCCGCAACGACAACTCCAGCCGCTTTGGGAAGTATATAGATATCCACTTCAACAGACGAGGGGCCATCGAAGGAGCCAAAATCGAGCAGTACCTGCTGGAAAAGTCCCGCGTGTGTCGACAGGTGAGACACTGGATCATCGATCACACTGCAAAGACAAGAATCTTACCCGACTGTATTTAAACATACCTGGTTCCACTTATGAGCCCACGTTAAGATTTTAGTTTTTACAGTGCGCAAAGCTCAGCCAAGAAGAAACACATATTTATTCTCGGTTGGTAATTTTAGAAAACTATCATGATTTTGAAAGTAGCATTCCCTCAGTGCTCCGTCTGCACCCGACCCCTCCCCTCTGTGCTCCCTCTAAAGCCACGCCCCCTCACTTACATGCACAAGCGCCATCGCTCCAGAAGCGGACCTCAGCTCATCGTTTTGAGTGGAGGCTCGTGCATGCATGGGTTAGAGAGCGAGCAGGGAGACAGAGAGGCATCTGATTGGTTCATCAGATTGGTACCTCTTGGCAGACATTGGTCGAAGTTTTTACAGGATTACAACTGACACAGATGTTGGATTTTCTGAGGGTAGGGTATGAGTTATTAATTTCTGTCAGGAAGACAATTTCAACCAAAATCTGAAAAAGTGGATCTGGAGGAAATTACCAACCCTGCCTTTAAACAAACAAAAGTAGTGGGGTTAGTGAATGCGCCCCATGTACAGCGGATACAGTCATCTAAGCAGGCGGCCCCGGGTTCGAGTCTGACCTGTGGCTCCTTTCCCTGCATGTCATTCCCCGACTCTCTCTCTCCCTGATTTCTGACTACAGTTCTGTGGAGACTTGAGATATAACATGTTTACAACACACAGCAAATGTTTTGGTCATTTCGTGGGTATATTTGGAATTAACAACAAACATAGATGATCACCCGGCCTCTCTGTAAAAGCATTTGTTTGACTTTAATGACCCGGATGTTCCTCTCTGTGTATCCTCTCTCACTCCTCCTGTTCTCCTCCAGGCTCCCGATGAGAGGAACTACCATGTGTTTTACTGCATGCTGAGGGGGATGGCTCCAGAAATGAAGTCCAAGCTGGGCCTGGGTCTCGCCACAGACTACTCCTACCTCACCATGGTAACCGCCCCACGATCAGCTGATCGCCCGCGTAGGAATACCGATGGAGAGAGAGAGAGAGAGAGAGAGAGAGAGAGAGAGAGGGAGTGGTGAAGTTGAATGAAGAGTAATGAATGAATGTGTCACAGACTTACACTGAGCTGCGTTTAGAGCCGCTCGGAAATCCAACCCGGTGACAGACAGCAGTAATGGGCTTAAAGGAACGTGAGAGAAAACGGAAATGTACTCTTCAGTTGTCCTGTTTGCTTCGGCTGCTCTTAAAGAGGCATCAGAGTTGGATTGAAACAGTTTTATTAATAAATCTTCATCATGAATAAATCTTTTTTTACTTCTTTACTACTTTTTAAATCTAAAATGAAAGACATGGAAGCAGATTCTATTGGAAGTCGATGTTTTAGCTCGGCTGTGTGAACAACTGATTCCCAGATATGACTCACAGATGGTTTTTCTATTTTAATCCAAAATGTTGTGTTTTGTAAATTGTACTGTGTCTCTCTTTCCGTCTGTAACTTTGTGTTTTTGCGGCTGCCTGTCTCGGCCAGGTCTCCCTTGAAAAAGAGGTTTTTAATCTCAATGGGACCAACCTGGTTAAATAAATAAATAAATTAAATTAAAAAAAACAGAGACAAGTGGATGTAGTCGAATTAATTTATTGAATGGTACATGAGGTGAAGGCAGAGATGTTTAGTGGAAGTGGTGGTGAATCCAACCTGCTGCTAGGAGCCTCTCCACTATCCTACAAAGAGAACTCAACGTCGCGTTTCTCTTTCCTTCCAGGGGAGATGCACACAGTGTGACGGGCGCGACGACCTGAGCGATTACTCCAGCATCACCTCGGCCATGAAGGTCCTCATGTTCACTGAGACGGAGAACTGGGAGATCTCCAAGCTGCTGGCGGCCATCCTGCACATGGGAAACCTGCGCTTCGAGGGTATGATGAAGCAACACTGCTCCTGTAATAAGGATTTAACTTGACAGGAGTTTTTAGAGTATTTTTTAACACCACTCTTTTAACTGCTTATAACAATTATTTATGACCTATTTATCATGCTTTTAATAGAGCCACTTGTATGTGTGGGTTTCTGTTGTTGTTTTTGTTTCTAGCTGTATGCACATTGATGCTCTTTTACACAAATGAAGTTCCAAACGGATAAATAAAGTTATTTGAATTTGAATTTGAGAGAGTATGGTTAGAGGTGTGTTTCATGATATTTAGAAGTTCCCCTAAAGCTGTTTTTACACGAAGCTCACCTCTTTAAACACCATTTTCAGGACTTTTGTGCAGATGTTATTTGGGATAAATATATGTTTTTTTAATGAACTTTAGATATAACGCTTATTACTGATTTCAGTATGTGAGGAAAAACGATGATCCTGTTTGCTTTCTGCAGCTCGTACATTTGAAAACCTGGACGCCTGTGTGGTTGTGAGATCACCCGACCTGGTCACTGCTGCCTCACTCATGGAGGTGTGTTTGTTTGTTAGTCTGTTGATTTAAAAAAGAGCAAATTATTATGTAAAAAACAGCAACACTTCTTGAAGAAGTAATGCAACACAAACTGATTACAGGTTCATTTTAAAAGATGGTGCATCGTTTTTTATTAAGAAAAAGGAGGCACATCTTGCAGCTGTGTTTCCCATCACTGGTGTCATTAATTCTGCGTCTTGTTCCCTGCAGGTGGAGCCTAAAGACGTGATGGTGTGTTTGACCACACGGACCCTGATCACGCGTGGGGAAAGTGTCACTACGCCTCTCAGCGTGGAACAGGGCCTGGATGTCAGGGATGCTTTCGTCAAGGTACATCAGAATGAACTCTTCAGCTACTCTTAATTGTTTGTGTAGGGCCTATAAAACCCCCTCAAAAAATCATTAGTATTGATGGCAAAACTCATGGCGTCCATACAGTATTTGTTGTGAGATATTTGAGCCTTGTGGGAATTCATTAACTGACTGTGGGGTTCAATTTTCAGGGCATCTATGGACGGCTGTTTGTCTGGATCGTGGATAAGATCAATGCTGCCATTTACAGACCGCCAACCTGTGAGAGCAGCATCGTGCGCAGGTCCATCGGGTTGCTGGACATCTTTGGTTTCGAGAACTTCATCCTGAACAGGTGACTAAAAAACCATCATCATTTATTTGTTTAACAATCGTCAAAAAAATCAATTTTGAGCCTTCGGTCTGTACGTCCAACTCTCATCTTTCTGCTCTGACTCCTCCCCTTCACTTCAGTTTCGAGCAGCTGTGCATCAACTTCGCCAACGAGAACCTGCAGCAGTTCTTCGTCCGCCACGTCTTCAAACTGGAGCAGGAGGAGTACAACCTGGAGGACATCAGCTGGCAGCACATCGAGTTCACCGACAACCAGGACGCTCTGGACATGATCGCCAACAAACCCATGAACATCATCTCGCTCATCGACGAGGAGAGCAAGTTCCCTAAGGTACGAAATACAAGGGAGGAGACTTCAAGCAGTTATAACTATCATTTAAATGAATAAAGTCTGTATTCTTATTCAGATATATTGGCTACTTTTCTGCCTTTACTTTTGTTATTTTTACATATTTTGGCTTTCAAAGTCAAATCTTTGGAGCTACAATTCATTATAGGAAGTGAACAGTATTTTCTTTGTTTTTAATCAGGGGACTGATGCTACGATGCTGTACAAGCTCAACTCACAACACAAGCTCAACTGCAACTACATCCCGCCTAAAAACAGCTACGAGACCCAGTTTGGTATCCAACACTTTGCTGGTGTGGTTCATTACGAGACCAGAGGTGGGTTCTGTTTTATCAGTCTCATTCGTTTTGTGTTTTAATTCCGTCCTGCAGGATTTCCAACTCAGCTCCTCTCTTGTTTGTGATGCTGATATTTCCACTCACACTCTCAAGAGAGGATTATGGGAAACTAAAGGTCAGATGAGATGTGATGAGCATCCAAAACGCAGCTGACCTTAAAACCCCCAATTGTTACAAAACACTAACAGCATCATATCTGGTGGAGAATATAAAGGCATAGATATTAAAGGCTTTATATGCGATTTTTTGATCCAGCAGATGTCGCCCTTGAGCTCCAGGGTGAAACCAAAACAACTCACGCTGCATTGTTGTGTTAGCATGCTAATGCTAGCGATCTTTATTATGCTGGTATCTTCACACTGCATGTAAATTTACCTGAAATGAGTGTGATCTAGAAACACAGTTAAGCAGTGAGTACAGTATGTTATTCTTCTTTTCTCTAGTCCCTCAATTAAACAACTTTTATACACGAGGGGAGGAGTCAGCCGGCCGTCCTGGCGATGTAAACAAAGTGAAGATAGGACTCTGAAAACTCTGAAAACATCACAGACAGTGGGACTCGGGTGTTACACCCATTGTAGACAGTCATGACTCACAGAGTTATTTTCAGAGGATATACTTGATTTCTACATTTAAGTGTGAAAATCACATATAAAGACTTTAAAAGATCAGCGGTTTTAAAAATCTGGCATTAGTTGGTGGTCAGTGAGACAATTCCTGGATCGAATCACCGTCAGACAGGCTGTTTGCATTTTCTCCCTGTGCATGTGTGTGTTCTCGTCAGGTACTCCGGCTTCCTCCCATAGTTCTCTGTTGGACCTATTTGGTTTTTTGTACCAGACTGTAAACATATTTATGCTGTGAGCCAGCCTCTAGTGGACACTGGACGAACTGCAGGATTTTGCACTTCCGCATTGGCTTCATTTTTCAAGACTGGAGGTTGCCACTTGGGTGTACCCCGCCTGTCACCCAATGACGACTAGGATCACCTGTCATTGGGCAATCCAGCCCCCTTGCGACCCCAAAAAAGAAAAATCAGTCTAGATAATGGATGGATGTTTAACCAGCTCTTTGTGCAAATTATATGAACTATCATTTCCTGTTTTTTATTTAGATTCAAACAGGAAGTCAGCCAATAGCGCTCTATGATGATGTAACGGTGTTAAAACAAACTGGACCAGAACTTAAAAGAACAGTTTTTTTCCGTCTCTGAAACTCTCTCAGGATTCTTGGAGAAAAACCGAGACAGCCTCCACACGGACATTATCCAGCTCGTCCACTCGTCCAAGAACAAGTTCATCAAGCAGATCTTCCAGGCTGACGTTGCCATGGTGAGACAACAAAAAACAAAAAAACAACCTCTTAAACCACTAGATTTCTGCTTGCATGTTGACTTGTAATGTTGCCATAATCATTCTCACCTGCTGATTTAAAAAGTTTGTTTCTGGTGACTCCCTCTAGCTAACTGCACGCTCCTCCTCTCACTGCGCTTTCTCTCTCTTCTGTTTCCTCTGTCTTTTTACAATCGCATCAGTTTCTGTGTGGCTATCAGCAGCCCAGCACTCCCACTCCCAAGGTAATCAACAGTCTCTAGCTACATGAGGTGATTCAAACCCTGTGTGTGTGTTCATGACCCTCCAAGTGGCCTTTTCTTAAGCTCTTCTTTTTACCCTACAGGTGTGCAGTGTCTTTATCGCAGAGACGGCAGGGAGAGTCTGTTGATTGATACCGTAAAACTTAAATTCATAGTCCAATCTCCTGTCACTCACTGAGGTTTAAAGGTCACATATCCTCCTCTTCAGTTTAAAAAAGTCTCAGAGCTCCTCAAGACATGTGTGTGAAGTGTCTTGTTCTAAATCCACTCTGATCCTGTATTTGATCATGTCTATAAACCCCTCTATTTCAGCCCTGCTCAGAACAGGCTGTTTCTGTGTCTGTAGCTTTAAATATGTAAATTAGCTGTGTCTGACCACGCCCCCTCTCTTGAAGGGCTTGGTTGGCTCGGGCTTTCTCGCTCCATGTCCTATTGTTTACAGTGAGAAGGCAGACTCAGAGGGCAGAACAAACACCTAGCTGTGAGAGTGTCACCCAACTGGGGGAGGGGCTACTGCCCTTTGTGATGTCATGAAGGGAAAATCTCCAAACGGCCTGTTTGAGCACACATTTTCTGAAAAGTGGAGCAGGCAAAAGACGGAGAGGATGAACTTTTCTCATCATTGGGGGGTTTGTAGACAGACTAGAGACACATGTTAGAGTCAGAGAAACATGAGGAAGTTTATTTTTAATCATATGTGACCTTTAAATGTCGTCTTGAATCTTTGTGTCTTGCTGACTTGTGCAACACTAAATGCATCGGGGCATCTGATTGAGACCTGCCTTAATCTTAAATGTGTGTAAACACCAGGCCAGTAAAAAGGCCTGGGCCTTAAATAGGGATGGGCTTTTATTTTAAGTTTTACGGTACGTTCACATGACGATTTAACCAACAAACCGTCTAAAAAACACATTTCTAAGTGACCTCCTGTCATGTTGTCTGTGTTCCCTCATATCTGTGTAATGATGTGTGCTTGAACCCCTAGATTCAAAACTGTCAGAACAGTTTGTCATCACTCCGGTCACTTTGTACATTTCCCAAACCTAAACTAAATATTTGACCTTGACTTTGTTTTTCCATTAAACATGGACAGGATGGACACCTCAACTCAAATGACTTTAATTAAAGTAGTCTTGTGAGATTTTCTCTGAAGACTGAAAGTTAGAAATAGTTAATAGTCGAGTGTTTTCCTCATAAGGGCAAAAAGTAATGACTTGATGAGGATACAACAACTAAAAATTGTCCCTCATTTGTCATTTTAGAGCAGTGGAAGCCTTCATCGTCAGCTGGGTCGATGTTTTATGTGTTTTTTTCCGTGTGTGTGTGTGTGTGTGTGTGTGTGTGTGTGTGTGTGTGTGTGTGTGTGTGTGTGCGCGTGTTTGCAGGGGGTCGAGACAAGGAAACGCTCGCCCACTCTCAGCAGTCAGTTCAAACGATCTCTGGAGATGCTGATGAGGACGCTCAGCGTGTGTCAGCCTTTTTTCGTCCGCTGTGTCAAACCCAACGAGCTCAAAAAACCCTTGGTGAGGCTAAAACTATCTACGTGTGTGTGTGTGTGTGTGTGTGTGTGTGTGTGTGTGTGTGCGTGTGGAATCCCTGCATATTATTTGAAGGATTTAAATGCAGGTTGCTTTGTTTTGGGCGCCAGTAGCTCTGCAGTTTGTGTGCGCCCCTATGTACAGAGGATTATACCTTGAGAGCGGGCGCCACGGGTTCAAATCTGACCTGTGGCTCCTTTCCTGCATGTAGTTCTCCACTCTCTCTCTCCTCGGTCTCTGACTAAATCCACTGTCACATCTCTAAACTAAAGGCATCAAAATCCCAAAAGTAACCTTCGTTTTTACGTCCCTTTAAGTCATAACCATCCAGGGACTTTACGGTGAAACCTTGAAAACATCTCTCTGGACGTTACACATCAATGAACCGCTGATCAGACCTCTCACTAACTCTGCAAAAAAAAACAAAGTGTTCAAACGACGAGTTGTTATATTTATGGGGATTATCCGCCAGACTAGTTTTTGGCAGGAGGCCGGTTACTTCTTGGAAATATTTTGGTCGCTGTGAGAAGAGACTCCAGGATGTGACGCCAAGAAAGTAGACTAATCCAACACATGCGCTTTGGTTGGTTTTTTAAATCAAGATTAAACATGTTGAATCTGTTCTGTACCTTTTTTTTCTTACCTTTTGAAAGAGATTTTTTAATCTGTTTCTAGCTGTTTATTTTTTGTGCTAAGCTAAGTTAGCCTGCAGCAGGATTATCCTTATAGACATGACAGTATTAATCTTCTAATCAAACTCTCAACATTAATTAAAGATTATTTCCACAAATTTCTGACTGTCATGTTGTGTTCTTGAATCTCTCGTTCATCCGGTCTGTTTCTCTCTGTGTGTGTGTTTTTATTTCAGTTGTTTGACAGGGAGCTGTGTATTCGTCAGCTGCGGTACTCCGGCATGATGGAGACCATCAGGATCAGGCGTGCCGGTTACCCCATCAGATACACCTTCATGGAGTTTGTGGACCGTTACCGAGTCCTCATGCCTGGCGTCAAACCCGCCCACATACAGGTCCAAAAACAATCCTCTTTAAAACAGATTAAAGGGGAGAGTTTTTTTCTTCTTCTCTGCTTTCATGAGGTCTTTGCTGATACCTGAATACAATCAGGTTGACTGGAGGCTTTATTTGTTGTGTACGGCTTCAATACATGTTTCATCCTGTGAGATCACACAGAGTAGGCTGAGTCGGTTTCTGGTTCCAGGAATTGTCATCTCTTTGTTTTTTCCTTCTCCTTCCAGGAGGACCTACGAGGGACCTGTCAGATGATCGTCCAGGCCCGGCTGGGGAAACATGATGACTGGCAGATCGGAAAGACCAAGATTTTCCTGAAGGTTGTTTGTTTTTTGTCATCAAGAAACCGAAAAACAAACGGCCTCATTCACCAACCGTTCTTAATAACACATTTGTTTTTAAGTTCCATGAACTTTTCAATAAGATTCTGTGATGCACCGAGGTTTTCTTATGTGGGATTTGTTACCAGCATGTGTGCCTGCAGGGCCCTGCAGTCATGCCCTTTTATGGGCATTAGTGGGCGGTTACCTATGCTAATAAGAAACAAAATGCACGCGATTTCAACATACAAACATGAGGAGATAAGAACACAGCTGCAAACAATTCAGTCATTTAAGAACATGTTGGTGAATCTGTTGTCAAGTCTTCTTAACAATCTTCTGAAGAATAACTTAAGAAAAAACTTTAGAAGATATTGATGAATGAGGCCCAAACTGTCCAGCTCCTACTCTGCCTTTAGTACTCGATCAAAGGCTCACACATCTCCACTGAAGACACGAATCTTCATCCACACACTTCAGATGCCCTTTCCATTGTGGGTTACAAATATTTTGAATACAAGAGCAAATAAAAGTAGAAGCAACATGCCAATATAACATCAAGTGACTGATTTGATTGGCTCCTGAACAACACAGGGTCTCTAGATTAGGAATAAATGCATGAACCACTTTGAGCTAGTTTGCTTTAGTTGTCCACATTTCCACACAAATTTAACAGGACTTAAGGATTCCTGACAGTTTGGATCAGCTTTCTAATTCCTAAAATTCATTACCTTTTATTTTAATTTGTGTCTGCCACTTTCCGATCAGGACCACCACGACATGCAGCTGGAGGTCGAGAGGGACACCGCCATCACAGACAAGGTCATCCTCATCCAAAAGGCCGTGCGTGGACTCAGAGAGAGGTAAACAACTTTAAAGAACAAAGCGTCATTCTCATCAGTGAGGTCTAAAAGTAGGAATGTGCAGGACTCACTGTGTTTCTTTATGTGTGTTTTTTTTTTATCACAGGCTCTATTTGTATGTATGTAGTTGTCCATGTTTCTTTTTCTTTTCTGCAGTAATGGAGGGACTCAGGACACATTGTTTTTAATGCTGGTTTTAAATATTTGGCTTCTGTTCATTTTATAGGACCTACTTCCTCAAACTGAGGAGTGCTGTGACTTTCCTCCAGAAGGTCTGGAGGGGTTATCGCTGCAGGAGGAATTACAAAATTGTGAGTCTTTCACTCCTTCAAAGCATTTGTGGCTTTGTATTGGTTAAAATATTCTAACTTTACTAATAAAAGCTCCTGTGAGAAGTTTTCATCTGGTTTTTAACAGAATGAAACTCATATTGATGCCCTTTAATCAAGGCCGACCACAAGGGCATCTCCTTTCAGCTAATTTAAAGGATGTCCCTCTCACCCTTTTCTTCTAAATATCCAGATTTTTCCAAAAATATACATCTATTTAAATGTTCAGTATAAGTACAGTAGTAACAGAGGTTTAGATAAACAGTTTTGTAGATTTTCAAAGCAGAGGATTTAAAAAAAAAGTACCCATAGAAACCTAACATCAGATGAGTTGACAAATTCTACAATTCACTTAGCAGACTCTTTTATCCAAAGCGACGTACATCAGAGAGTAAGAACAACACAAGCAAGGATCTAGAAAAAAGGGAACAATGTGAGCAAGAGCAAACGATCAGCTTTGAGTCTGATTGGACACACAGGTGCTGACAGGAAGTGACCAGAGGCAAAGCACAACATTGAGGGCAGTTCTTGAGAGCTCTAATCAGTATAGAAACCATCTTATAAGTCGTCGTTATCAAACAAAAACCATCGTCATTACCATCATCATCATCAATAATATGGAGACCATCATCATTAAGTTAGTAGGTATTCATGAAAGAGCTGGGTCTTTAGCTTTTTCTTAAAGGTGCAGAGGGACTGGAGGAGACGTTTTTGTCGCTGTTTTGTAAGCGAGCAGCAGAGTTTTAAATCTGATGCGAGCAGTAACTGGGAGCCGGTGTAAGGAGATGAACAGCGGAGTGACATGTGCTCTTTTGGGAAGGTTGAAGACCAGTCAAATACTTCTACATCTACATGCACACACATGCATTCACAAATATACATGCAAACATCACCGCATGTACGTTTTCCAGCCTCCTTTTCTTTATGCAGCTGGTTGAATATTCTCAAAATGATGCAGCTTTTTGTTTCTCCTGATAAACTCCTCTGATCATATCTTCAAATGAAGTTCATGTTTCACTAACATCTCTGTATTTTAAATCGTGTCTCCGTCCTTCAGATGAAGTGTGGCTTCCTGCGGCTCCAGGCGGTCTACAGGGCGAGGAGGTTCTACAGAAGTTACCGGCTGACCCGCCTCAACGTGACCTTCATTCAGGCGCGTTGTCGCGGCTTCCTCGTCCGGCAGGCGTTCTGGCGACGTCTCCGCGCCGTGTTGACCCTTCAGGCCTACACCAGAGGCATGATAGCCAGACGCCTCTGCCTGA
Source organism: Labrus bergylta (assembly GCF_963930695.1). Classification (NCBI taxonomy): domain Eukaryota; kingdom Metazoa; phylum Chordata; class Actinopteri; order Labriformes; family Labridae; genus Labrus; species Labrus bergylta. Next base: position 3,378,060 of record NC_089208.1, on the reverse strand, counting down.
GGCTGCGGGCAGAGGTAAAGTCTAACGTTTACTACTGTCACCTGTATCATGGGACGGGCCTGTCACTGGGAGAGGGCTACTGGTGCTGAGGTGCAGAAGACAAACACAGGGGAGAGAATAGAGGGTTCTTATGACGCCTTACTGTTTTTAATCTTTCTACACACTGCCAAACTAAACTTCTGAACCATCTTAACAAATACATAAAAGTTTATTTTGATGTTTTTTTACATTGGCTTAGTTCTTTACTTGCTGAAATCAGGTCGAGAAGATAGACACCTCTACCTCTGTCATGTATGAACACTGCTATCCTATGGTTTCATGTAGCTGCTGATCATACCTTCAGATGTAGGTATGACCAGCAGCCTATGTGGCTTTGACACACACTTAGAAGAGTCCAGCAGCAGCGCACAAGTCCGGGTTGAAGGCTGGGCAGTGTTTGAGCTGCAGAGGTTAGCAGATCGAAAACTGATCAAACAGTTAGCCTGGCTCCATGCAAAAAAAATCAAAAGCTGTCTAAAACTCCTCTTGTTTTTAAAACTATGAAAAAATGATTTTAAAAAAAGGCTCGCACATCCCTCAGTGGGTGCTGGATCCAAAAACACAAAACACCAAGATGCTCCCAAGTTGGCTTGAAATGTCAATAAATCCGTCATACTAACACTTCTTGGTGTGCAGATCTTGTTTGTTTTTCTTAAAATATGTGTGGAAACAAGTTTTACACCATGCCCGGGTTGCCACATGTTCCTCCTGAACGTTTTTTTGGTTCTCCTCTTAATTGGCACAAATGTTTTCTGAGGGTAGCTGATCTTGAGCTTCATCCGAACGCATCACAATGTTTTGTGTTTATATTGACTTTTTGGAAAGCTAGGCTAGCTAGACAGAGAGAGAGGTAGATAAGAGCTGAAGGTGCCAGTTCCCCTGGTAGTCTAGTCCCCAACAGGACTTCTTTAAATAATAAAATAGATAATTACACGACAAGATTTTGGAACGTGGTATTCTTTGAGTGCTTCTTCGTCATCTTGCCAAAATCTGTCAGTTTGTTCACATGATGATTTACAGTACAGTTAAATCACACAGTGTGTAAGCCTCGTCCTGCCTTTACGCTCCCGCCTCCTCCACCTCTATCTGTAGTTTCCACTTGTTGGGGAAAAGAGAGAAACCTTTCAGAGTGTTTCTCCTCCTACACATCATGGAGTGTCGTATCAAGAGTGAAAAAAACAAACCTTACTACTTTTACATTTCTGAACATGAAGCCAATCCCTGCCCAAAGAAACCGAATATGTGTGAAGGAGGGTGGATGGATGAGAGGAAAGGAAGGAGGGTGGATGGATGAGAGGAAAGGAAGGAGGGTGGATGGATGAGAGGAAAGGAAAGGAAGGAGGGTGGATGGATGAGAAGGAAGGAAGGGAGGGTAACAGTAAATAGTAGTAGTAAATATTTATTTCGGTCCATGACCACAAAGCAAAGAACATACGCGAACAATAATAAAAAATAAAAAAAACAATGGCCGAGGCTTATTATGCCTACCCTTTGAACATTTCATTTATACAGAATATCAAAACAAGAATAGCTGCAAAAAAAGAAACAAACAAAGTAACCTGATTTCACAAAACAGAAAACAGATGTCAGGGTGTCTCGATGAACTGAGAACTCTCTCTCAGATGAAGCTGGCCTGAAATATGTCTCCATTAAAACCTCCGTTCTTCTTTTTTTTGATCACATGATTTGTCTTCCCCTGTTTTCATGTCTGTATGTGAAACTGTCATCATGTTTTTTTTTGTTCGTTCATCATCTGATCTGCCTCCGTTAACCCTTTCTTTCTCTTTCCCTGCTCTAAAAAAGAAAAACGCTGAATAAATGATTTGTTTTCTGTAAATGTTTTGTTGTTTTTAATCTCAGTTTTGTGATCAGCTTTGTTGAGATATAAATAGATTTTCTGAGAAAAGTATCAAGTAGAACTGCTCAGCAGGTCTACAGCTCCAGTCGGGCTCCACAAAGAAGAAGTTCAGTCGGTGAGCTCTTGGGAAGCAGCTCGAGTGCGAACCAGAGGCGGCTTCCGTTGCATGTTGTCATTTCTCTGTGCTGTCCTTAAGACCTTCACTTCTTATCGCTTCCTTGTCATGTCAGCATGTAGACATTTAGACTTGCACTGCTTACTGAAAGCCCTTTAATTACAGACTAGAGACAAAGAACTGTATGCTGTAGTTCATATTTTTTTGCTTTTTGTTGTCTGGTCATATTTTTTGTAGAACAGCATCAACAAAAAGCTCAAAAAAGTTATCTGTTCAAACAGATAATATAATGTTTGCACTCAAATCTCAGCTCTAGCTTTTAATCGCACAAGTTGTCAAACAGGAGCTAAACGCTAACCAGTTTCTTCCTCTGTCCTCTCTCTCTCTTTCCCGTCTCACCTCTCCTCTCGCAGCTGAGGCATCGGCAGGAGGCCGAGCGCCAGCGCCTGGCCGAGGAGGAGCAGCTGCGGAACCTGATGACGGCTCGGCGGGCCAAGGCAGAGGCCGAGAGGAAACACCAGGAGAGGCTCGTCCAACTGGCCCAGCAGCAGGAGGAGCGGGAGAGGGAGGAGAGGGAGGAGGCGAGGAGGAAGAAGGAGCTGCTGGAGCAGATGGAGAGGGAGAAGGAGCAGCCCGTGGATCACTCCGACATGGTGGACCGCATGTTCGGGTTCCTGGGGAACTCGGGGCCTTTGCCCAACCAGGACGGACAAGCACCATCTGGTTTTGAGGTGTGTGTTTGTGGGATTTGTAGTCCAATAGATGTGCATGCTGTGTGTTCCCATCAACAATGTTTGCACTGATTTCATCTGGATTCAATTTTTATCCATGGAACGAAAATGTGAATTTATCAGATGATCCAGCTGATCCTGTTGACTTTATGAACCTCTGACTCTTCCTCTAGCGCCACCTTTAGTTTGACATTTATGGTTTTGAGTTAATCATCTCATCAACCAATGGATGGATTGCAATGAAATCTGGAGAAGTCAAAAATGTTCCCCTCTACAAAAATGAACTTTTAGACTTTGATGATCCCTCAGCGTGTCTGTGAGGTCCAGTCAGCAGGTCAAATACGAGATGTTTTCTCAAAAATAGGAAAACGTAAACATCACTGTAAAGCGCCATTTTCCAGTTCTGTGTTTGTTTGTGTGTTTCATTTCTTTCTCTCAGGATCTGGAGAACACTCCTCACGTTGAGGGAACTGAAGAAGAGGAGCTGAACGAAGCTCTGCCGTTACCCGACGAGGAGGACGAAGATCTGTCCGAGTACAAGTTCTCCAAGTTTGCCGCCACGTACTTCCAGGGCGTTTCCACTCACACATACATCAGACGGCCGCTGAAACAACCTCTGCTGTTCCACGAGGACGAAGGAGACCAGCTGGTGAGAGCCTGACAGCGTCCTTCATCTCCTCCTGGTCATCCTCTTAGTCATCAAAAAAAGGAAAACCAATTCAGATAAAACAATAATTTCCCCTCAATTAAACAACTTTTATACACGAGGGGAGGAGTCAGCCAGCCATCCAGGCGATGTAAACAAACTGAAGATAGGACTCTGAAAACTCTGAAAACATCACAGACAGTGGGACTCGGGTGTTTCACCCATTGTAGACAGTCATGACTCACAGAGTTATTTTCAGAGGAGATACTTGATTTATATTATATTTAAGTGTGAAAAATCACATATAAAGTCTTTAAAAAAGGCTCCAGGGAGGATTGACTCACTTCTGGAGTTAGCCTCAAGTGGCCATCAGAGGAACTGCAGTTTTTACACTTTTATGTTTTTCTTTCTTTCTTTCTAACCCTAACCCTTCATGCTGAAAAACAAATGTTCTGACTTGTATTCATTTTCAAAAAAGCAGAAAAGCACTTTTGAGTATTTACGCTAAGAACACATATTGTGACTGACGTGCAACAAAAGGACTAACTTACCATACCTGCTGATTTTAACCATGGTTTCCTGTTCTCCAGGCTGCGTTAGCGGTGTGGATCACCGTGCTGAGATTCATGGGTGACCTCCCGGAGCCAAAATGTCAGATGGTCATCAATGACGGCAGTGAAAAGATTCCGGTCATGACCAAAATCTACGAAACCCTCGGCAAGAGGACGTACAAGAGGGAGCTGCAGGAGCTGCAGGTGGAGGGAGAGGTGAGACCAAGCTGACGGGACACATTGTTCAAATAACCGGATGTTTGTTAGCTTTTCTTATCATCAGGTCTGCTGTGTGATTAACTACGTTTTCATGTTTGTGTTAACAGAACAGCTCCATAGACGGCCAGAAGAGGAACAGTATCCGACATAAACTTGTGTCTCTCACTCTGAAGAGGAAAACAAAGATCACAGAGGAGGTACGATTCAAACCAGCATCTTCTGCTGACCTTTAAACCCAGAGTTAGCTTTTTATACGACAACATTTAGCAGTAAAAGATTCAGAATAAGGAAAACCGATACTCAGATACCACGTTAGAAAAACTAGCAGGGATCGAGTGCCTCTTGTTCATTCAGATTTCTCGGTCAGAACTGACTTGTGGTATAAAATATCGTACAGTATCCATCACAGGGTCTCTCAGTTTAGAACAGATCCAGTCAATGGTTAATGTCAGTGTAATAAGAGAAACGTGTTAATGGTTGGAGCTCAGTCTTAGAGTTTTTCTTCTTCGTTTCCTGCGTCAGGTGACCAGGCGGCTCACAGAGGGGGACTATGGTGTCCAGGGGAACAGCATGCTGGAGGACAGGCCCACCTCCAACCTGGAGAAACTTCACTTCATCATCGGCAACGGCATCTTAAGGCCCGCTCTCAGGTGACCTTCATTCAAATGTTGTTCTGTCATTTCAACATCAGACTTAATCCAGAATGTGTGAACGATGTGTTTCATGATGACTGAAACTAGAAACTTTTGAACGATTTATGCACTTTCTATTTTTTCTTAAAGGTCACATATCCTTCTCCTCTTCTTCAGTTTAAATAAGTCTCAGAGCTCCTCAAAACATGTGTGTGAAGTGTCTTGTTCTAAATCCACTCTGATCCTGTAGTTGATCATGTCTATAAACCCCTCTATTTCAGCCCTGCTCAGAACAGGCTGTTTCTGTGTCTGTACCTTTAAATATGTAAATGAGCTGTGTCTGACCACGCCCCCTCTCTGGAAGGGCTTGGGTGTACTTGGTGCTTTCTCTCTCCATGCCCTATTGTTTATGGTGAGAAGGCAGACTCAGAGGGCAGAACAAACACCTAGCTGTGGGAGTGTCACCCACCTGGGGGAGGGGCTACTGCCCTTTGTGATGTCATGAAGGGAAAATCTCCAAACGGCATGTTTGAGCACACATTTTCTGAAAAGTGGAGGCAGAAGATGGAGAGGATGGACTTTTCTCATCATTTGGGGGGTTTGTAGACAAACTAGAGAGACATATTAGTGTTAAAAACATGGTGAAGTGTATTTTTCATGATATGTGACCTTTAAGAGGGGAAACGTTCAAAGCAAAAGTAGAGTCTGCAAGATGATTAAATCCAGAAGGTTTTATCCATTGTGTTTAATCCAGCTGTTGTGTTTCTATGTCAGGGATGAGATCTACTGTCAGATCTGCAAACAGCTCTCTCAGAATCCATCCAAGAGCAGCCACGCCCGCGGCTGGATCCTTCTGTCTCTGTGCGTCGGCTGCTTTGCTCCATCAGAGAAGTTTGTCAAGGTAAGAAAAGTCACTTCATGTGGATGAGCCTGATCGCAGCATCCTAAAGACATGATATACCGTCTCTGGGATTAAGCTAAACGTATGACCACAGATCTAAGAAGTAATTGATACATTAAAAAGAACGTTTCCACTGCTGCTTTAAAAAAAATGTACCACCTTCAATCCAACTCTTTATTCCTGTCAACATCTGTACAAAAATATTTGAGTTATCTCAAAACTCAGTAAAATATTTCTGTTTTATGAAGCGAAAAAATGCACAAGATTTATGTGTTAGCATCATTAACGAACATAAACAGTTTGTAATTTTAAGATGGATTTTTCACCCTTCTGTCAAAAAAATTAATGTTTTTGGCATGTGTTGCTTATAACGCCTTTCTAGAGATGAAAAGATAAATAAACCGTGGCACGCGTAAAACTACTTTAATGGGGGCGCTGGTGGTGCAGTGGTTAGTGCCCCATTATGGAGGCTATGATCCTCCAAGCGGGCGACCCAGGTTCAAATCCCACCTGTGGCTCCTTTCCTGCATGTCATTCCCTACTCTCTCTCTCTCTCCCTGATTTCTGACTCATCCACTGTCCTACCTCTCAATTAAAGGCACAAAAAGCCCAAAAATAGATCTTCAAAAAAAAAAAAAAAAATACTTTGCTGTCCCTTTATTGGGAGCAATTTTACGGTATTTTGCCGTAAACCAGCGCTTGTGTTAATTGTTTGTTTTTGAGTGTGTACTTTTTCACGGTTCTGCTGTCCTTTTAGCGTCTTGCCGCAAAAATCAAACGCCCTTCTGGGACAAATAAAGTCAACGTTTTTATCCACGTTTCGCATGTAGCTTCCTCCGGTTCGCCCAGCATCGGAAGCTTCAGGCGAAACACGTTGTTCACTCTCAAAAGTGACAGGAAAGTAATGTGTCAGTGTTCGTCTGAGGACGTCGGGTTGGCTGTGCACGGGATACCCTGTGCTTTCTAATAATATTCAGTTCATTCTTCCATTTGTATTTTCTCGTCTCGAGCACAAAGTTTCATCATTTTGCTGATTTTATGACCTCTGTTTGTTCTTTTTGCTCTCTTTTCCCCCTCTCTCCTTTTCCTCTGTTGTCAGTACTTACGGACATTTTTGATAAACGGTCCCCCTGGTTACGCTCCATATTGTGAGGAAAGGTTGAGGAGGACATTTGTCAACCGCACAAGGACCCAGCCGCCATCTTGGTTAGAACTACAGGTACTGGATGTTCTTTTTTTCATGAGTTTTATCTGGTATTAAAAAAAAGGGTATTTTATTTGACTTTGTGAACATAACATGCAAACACCTTACTTCCTGCTAAATTACTTTAATAAACCGTCCACAGCAGCAACAAGTTACAAAGTACCTGCACCCCGTTTTAACTTTTCTGTCCCTTCAGGCAACAAAGTCAAAGAAGCCCATCATGCTGCCGGTCACCTTCATGGATGGGACCACCAAGACCCTCCTGGCAGACTCGGCTACGACGGCCAGTGAGCTCTGCAACGCTCTCGCAGACAAGATCAACCTGAGGGATCGCTTCGGCTTCTCCCTGTACATCGCCCTGTTCGACAAGGTCCAAAACTGTCTTCAGACCAGTATATATGTTTTTTGAGTTCTCAGTCATGCATCACCTCTCATTTATATTAAAGTACACCAGTATGTGGCTCTACTCTCTCCAGGTGTCATCTCTGGGCAGCGGCAGCGACCACGTCATGGACGCCGTCTCTCAGTGTGAGCAGTACGCTAAAGAGCAGGGCGCCCAGGAGAGGAACGCCCCCTGGAGGCTGTTCTTCAGGAAGGAGATCTTCAACCCCTGGCACAACCCCGCTGATGACTACGTCGCCACGAACCTCATCTACCAGCAGATTGTCCGAGGGGTGAAGTTTGGAGAGTACCGCTGTGAAAAGGTCGGGCAGCTGAGATTCATATGCCGTGTTAGTTAAAGTCTTTATCTGTGATTTTTCACACCTAAATGTAGAAATCAAGTATATCTGAAAATAACTCTGTGAGTCATGACTGTCTACAATGGGTGTAACACCCGAGTCCCACTGTCTGTGATGTTTTCAGAGTTTTCAGAGTCCTATCTTCACTTTGTTTACATCGTCAGGACGGCCGGCTGACTCCTCCCCTCGTGTATAAAAGTTGTTTAATTGATGGACTAGAGAAAAGAAGAATAACATACTGTACTCACTGCTTAACTGTGTTTCTAGATCACGCTCATTTCAGGTAAATTTACATGCAGTGTGAAGATACCAGCATAATAAAGATCGCTAGCATTAGCATGCTAACACAACAATGCAGCGCAAGTTGTTTTGGTTTCATGCTGGTGCTCAAGGGCGACATCTGCTGGATCAAAAAATCACATATAAAGCCTTTAATAGATGGACACTTTACACTTTTCCCACTTTTCTGTGTTATGACATGGTCTCCTCATTCCCACAGCTACAAAAGGAAAGTTGTGTGAACCTATATCAGGTATTTGATTTCTCCTGACCCTCCCTCTGCTCTTGTGTCCGTCCCCAAAAGGAGGACGACCTGGCCGAGCTGGCCTCTCAGCAGTACTACGTGGATTACGGCTCCGAGATCCTCCAAGACCGCCTGCTCAGCCTCATCCCCTCCTACATCCCCGACAGAGAGATCAGCACGACTAAGACCGCAGAGAAGTGGGTCCAGCTCATCATCAACGCCCACAAAAAGGTATCGAGCACTGACACCTGATTGGTCCTTTTTGCCAGGGCAGATCTTAAACCGAGCTCCTGGTGACCTCTGCTCTGTCTTAATGAGCTTTGGATCATCCCAGATCGCCTCCTTCCATTGTTACTGTTGAATCAAGAAGTCATATTTGTGTCACTCTTTGATTGAAATGGACATTATTGTTTGTCTTTCCTGTTACCCCGGCAACTCAACACGGCCGCTCTGCTTTCCCCTAACCGTCCCCCTCGCCTACGTTACCGCAGGAAAGCTCGTCATGGCTCCGCTCTGGTTGGCAACAGAGGCTTCTTTAAAACCCCCCACACCCCTGCAGTATTAAATAAAACCGAGCTAACCGTTGTACCGTTAACTACCCATGCAGGGATTACACGCTAAAAGGAGGCCGAACACGCAGAGGGTGAAGGAGGACGTGGTGGATTTCGCTCGCTTAAAGTGGCCTTTGCTCTTCTCGCGCTTCTACGAGGCCTTCAAGTTCTCAGGTGAGTGACTCACAGGTGTTGATCGGACCGATGTGTCTCAGTGTAAACCCGGTGCTGTGTTGGTGTTTTTGATATTTGATGTCACGCTGTGTTGTTTTTTCCTACAGGGCCCAGTCTGCCCAAGAATGACGTGATCGTGGCGGTGAACTGGACCGGGGTTTACTTTGTGGACGAACAGGAGCAGGTCCTCCTGGAGCTGTCGTTCCCAGAGATCACCGCTGTGTCCAGTAGCAGGTTTGATGACACTCAAGTCGTTTTCTGTAACAATATCTGCTGCATAAAATGAAGTGACAGCAGCAAATGAAACCTTTTTTCAAATAGAGTAAAACAGAAACTGGGATCTGAAATCTGACTTATTTTATGTTTTATATTTTTATTAATTATATTTATACATCACATATTTAAATTTTAGTTTGTGCGCACCATGTACAGAGCTTACAGACCCCAAAGCGGACAGCCCGGGTTCAAATCCGACCTTTGACTCGTTTGCCGCATGTCATTGCTAGAAGAACGTAAAAACAAGATGACAGACACAGAACTCTTTATCACCACTGAATAGGCGTTTTAATGTTCGCATGTAAGCGAACGATTACAAGAGAGTCTGGCTGCAGAACTCCATTGTGAGACACGTCCACTGTCAGGACCGGAAATATAAACAATTCCAAAATAAAATCGGCTTGCACTTCCTGTTTGGCGTTTCATTCATTTATAAACAATGTTATTTTTATCCCTGCACGGGTTATGTACATTTCTTGCGTAAGTCTATTTTTAATTGCACAGTTTAAGTTTGATTCATCTAGAGGTATTCTTTAAATCTTTTTTCAGGTTAATATATATGTATGTGAGGGAGGGGGGCGTCAGTTTTGTGGTTCATGTGTAACAAATGTTTCATGTCATGTCTTTGTAACCTGCTACTGGATGCTTTGAATTTCCCTCGGGATCAATAAAGTATTTATCTATCTATCTATCTATCTCTATGATGTTGCACGCTGGATATTCAATATGTAGTAATTCCGTTTTGAACGTTTTAGTCATTTTTTATGTGAATATAAATACATTTAACGGATTAGGGGACTGCAGATGAAAATTAGCCTGCATGGCTAAATCTGGCACATTTACATGTGTGACTTCGTTGCTCTTGTTAATTAATGTGCATTGTCCCTTTTAAATAAAGAAATCTAAAAAATAAAAATAAATGACTCAACATCCTATCTTATTTAAAATCACTATTGATTTATTCAGTAAAGACGAGGCATGAACAGGTCTGCAGCCAGACCCTGTTCAACAATTGCTTATTTCCCCTTAAAGCGTAAACATTGTCATAAATTTGTATTTGATTACTGGAAGGCAGTCGTTTAGATGCTTAAACTCTAAACTACAACTATTAAGATAACGACAAACTTAGAGAACCACAGGACTACAAAGTGCAACAATGAGAGATAAAGTGATTATTTATATTTTAATTGTCACTTTTTAAAAACACGACTTCATGATGTTTTTCATGATTTGTGAAAAGTCAAATTTTCTCTTTTCCAGAGGGGGTAAACTTCAGGGTCAGAGTTTCACCTTGGCCACAATCAAAGCAGACGAGTACACGTTCACCTCCAACAACGCAGAGGACATCAGAGACCTGGTGGTCACCTTCCTCGACGGCCTGAGGAAGAAGTCCAAGTATGTGGTGGGACTGCTGGACTGTCCTAACCCCGGTAAGAAAAGATGTTTGGCATGTTTGAGGATGGTTGCTACAAATGGAAAAGCCTCTGCTACTGAAAGCTTGTCCCTTTAAATGTGGTCTTTGTGCAGCAGGAGCAGAGTCCACGTTCCTGAGTTTCACTAAGGGGGATCTGATCATCCTGGACGAACACTCTGGAGAGCATGTGATGAACTCCGGCTGGGCTCACGGCATCAACGACCGGACCAAACAGAGAGGAGACTTCCCCGCTGAGTGTGTCTACGTGCTGCCCACCATCACCCGGCCGCAGTACGACATCGTGGTGAGTTCTTGCTTTGGGAGCTTAGCGAGCCTATGAAACAGGCTCATTTAGGTCATGATGAAGACTTGAAGCTGAAACGCATATTGCTGTTGTTAGCCTCTTTAAAATCTGTCTTTGTCCCTCTCAGGCTTTAGTGACCATGACTCCTGATCAGAGGCGAGAATCCATCGGCGTGTCGCAGATGAACCTCTCCGACAAAGAGGACAAAGCGAAGGTTTACACCCTGGAGGAGTTCTCCTACGACTACTTCAGGTAGCTGTCCTCGTCCTTTTAACACAGACAGGAAATGTGAATTATTGGTTAAATCGTTAAGTGTAGTTTTGTGTGTGTTTCCTAATCTTTAACTCCTCCTGCAGGCCTCCTCCAAAGAGCACTCTGAGCAGGGTGATGATCTCCAAGTCCAGGGGGAAGGAGCGTCTGTGGAGCTGCACGAGGGAGCCTCTGAAACAGCCGCTGCTGAAGAAAGTGTTGGCTCACGACGAGCTCTCCCAGGAGGCCTGCCTGGCCTTCATGTATATCCTTTACTGCTCGGTGTATGTTGAATGTTTCCATCAGTGGATCATTTTTCTGTCTTTAATGAGACTTAGTTCAGAACAGTTTAAAGAAGTCCTTATTCTCTTATTGTTTAACAACAAAGTTTTACTTCTAGTATGCTTTGCTCCCTAAAAACTAAACTAAAGTTGTGTTTATGACTCAGCTGTATGATTCGATCGATGTATTTCCTCTTCCTGTTGTCGTGGTCATGACCTTGACCTGCGCTGCACCCGTGATGAAGTACATGGGCGACTATCCGTCCAAACGCGTCCGCTCAGTAAACGAGCTCACAGATCAGATCTTTGAAGGAGCGCTGAAGGCCGAGCCGCTCAAAGACGAGATCTTCTGTCAGATCCTGAAGCAGCTCACTGATAATCACATCAAGTATGTCTGAAGCACACACACACACACACACGCACACGCACACGCACACGCACACGCACACGCACACACATTTAGATTTCAACTCCCTGTCAACAACACTGTGATAAATGTTTTTTCTTTTAAGTTTTTTTTTGTTTTATTTGCATTTTGCATTTGCAAGACGTCCAGTGAAAGCAGCCGGTATTCTTGCAAACACATGAGGAACACATTCAATTGGTGCACTTAGAGTGCAGACTCATAATATAACAATTAAATGGATTTTTTTTAAAGGTTGTTGTACAATTATTAGGGCTGTCAAACGGTTAAAAAAATGTATTGGGATTAATTGCACAGTGTCAATAGTTATTCTTGTTTAATCATATTTTTAATCGCATGTAAAAATAGTGAGGCTTTTATTTTGAAATGTGTACAGTCCAAGGCTGAGACTACTACGGGCTCTTGCTCTCCTTCTACTTGCTACTTTACTTGCTGTTTAAATTCAACCATGCTTTTATTTGAAATAACCTAAGGACCCTCTGGTAGATTATTACTGGAGAACAGAAACAGGAAGTGGTTAGACTGACTGGTCAAACTGACTGGTCAAACTGACGTCAAACAGCTCAAAGCAACGGTACCAAAGGTCAATGTGTGATGTCATAAGGGGGATATGACTTTGGACTCGTCAGCTGAGCTGTCTGAGAGTTTGTTAAAGTGAAATAAGACGTTCAAAAGATGCAGCAGTGTCCTTCTTTTACATCACTGAGACTACAGGGAGACACTGAGGAGGCTTAACTACGGGGAGCCTGAAGGGACAAAATAGCAAGAGATTAATCATGATTAGAAATATTAATGCAGAGGTTTTTATGACACAAGGACACATTTTCACCACTAATTTGACCATTTCTTGTGTGTTTGTGTGTGTGTGTGTGTGTGTGTGTGTGTGTGTGTGTGTGTGTAGGTACAGTGAAGAGAAGGGCTGGGAGCTGCTGTGGCTCTGCACTGGTTTGTTTCCTCCCAGTAACACTCTGCTGCCTCACGTCCAGAGGTACCTGCAGGCTAAGAAACACTATCCGCTCGCTCCAGACTGCATGCAGCGGCTGCAGAAAGCATTACGGTAACACACACACACACAGACACACACACACAGGCAGCTCTCTTCTGATCTTCTTCAACTGTATCTCTTTTGTGTTTCTTTTAAATTCATGAGTTTTTCATCTTTTACTTTTTGTAGAAATGGATCCAGGAAGTACCCTCCTCACCTGGTGGAGGTCGAAGCCATCCAGCACAAAACCACTCAGATCTTCCACAAAGTTTACTTCCCCGATGACTCCGACGAGGTCAGTGACGACTTTTTTTCATGTTAACGAGTCTTAAAGGTCCTTAAACACTCAAAACTCCATCAGTTCAATCCTTTAACATCTCCAGAACCCATTAAACATAGAAACGTAATGACAGATTTTTAGGTCGCCCCACCTCCTCAACACTCTGCACGTCTCCAAACCTGCTGCTGTGAACTCATTTCCTTTAAAAACACAGATGATGTTGATGTTGTATTTCTTACTCTTGAGACTCTCCCTTTCTTTATTTTTTTGCAGGTGTTCGAGGTGGAGTCGAGCACCAAGGCCAAAGACTTCTGTCACAACATCTCAGGACGTCTGATGCTCAAATCCTCAGAGGGCTTCAGTCTCTTTGTGAAGATCACTGACAAGGTAAACTCAACCTGCAGCCTGATTACGTCTGTTTTAATAAATATACTTTTAGCTCTGTCACAGCTCTGTTTGTGTTCATGGTTTTGCATGTTACTAAATTAAAGTGTTGCTATGGTTACTGACTGTGGAGCAAACATGAGTGCATGCAGTTCTTATCAGAGACTTTGTGTTTCTTTAGGTCATCAGCGTGCCTGATGGAGACTTTTTCTTCGACTTTGTGAGACACCTGACTGACTGGATCAAGAAAGCCAGACATGTGAAAGACGGTAAATCAAGATAAACCCCTTTTTTTAAGTTACTCTACGGAGTCTGCAGGTATGAGAAGGCACCCTGTGGAGCAGACAAACTGATTAAACAACACCTCAGACTTTCTTTAGATGTCTTTAGACGTTCTTATGGCGCGGTCACACTGGCCATCTGTACCATGCCGTACTCAAGCACAGTTGGCCCCCCACTGCGCCATTCCCACTTATATTGAGTCATGTTATTCAGATACAGACATGAAACTCTGGATTTCTCCTGAATGAAGGCTGTCAGCGTTGTTTACTTGCGTGTTTGTGCTCGTGCATGAAGTGTACCGTGCCTGAGCACGATACGGAGCGGTCACACTGGTCAAACGAACTGGACTTTAGGGTTGAAGCGTGCTTGGGCACGTAACGGATGGCCAGTGTGACCGTGCCCTTAGACAAAGGAGACTTTAGCTTCTATTGCACTCTGTTGGCGCTGTAGGGGAGCTGGAGAGAGTGCCCATAAGCCCGTCCTTTGTAGCTTCCTATCAAAGCTTTGCTCTGATACTTCGGGGGAACTTGACATCAGATTTTCTAGTCTCGTTCAGAGCAGCAGGAAATAACATCCAAGGATTACACCAACGACCGTGTATTTTGTGGTTAAAAAAACTTTGCCGAGGTTAAGCATGGACGCCCGGCATCGTAACATTATATGTTTATATGTAAATATGGATCAGCATCATAGATCTCCTTTAATGAGGAATCTCTTCACCCATTTGTTCATACATGTTAACTTCTTCACGTTCACCTCCTAAGATCATATTTTGTGTTTTTTTCCTCTGTAACTCTCCCACCTGTCTCCTCTGTGTGTCGGCCGTGCAGGCGTGGTGCCTTCACTGACCTATCAGGTGTTTTTCATGAAGAAGCTGTGGACTAACACTGTACCAGGAAAAGACAACATGGCTGACTCCATCTTCCACTATTATCAAGTGAGTGTGCTCTGAATCAGGAGCAGACAGGTTCAAACCCCCTCACATGCAGACATGTAGTTTCTAAACAGCGTCTGTCTTCTTGGTTACAGGAGCTGCCGAAGTACCTGAGGGGCTACCACAAGTGTTCAAGGGACGAGGTCCACCAGCTGGGGGCGCTAATCTACAGGGTGAAGTTTGAGGAGGATAAATCTCAGTTCCACAATATGGCCAAGATCCTGAAGGAGCTCGTCCCTCAGGACCAGATCAGACATCTCTCCGCCGACGACTGGAAGAGGGTGAGCTCACACACATCAGGGCAGCAAATAAAGAAAAAACCAATCAAGGAGTCATGGTTGAACGAGCAGGAGTTTCTGAAAGTATTCAGGGGCGGCAGCAGCTCAGTCTGTAGGGGACTCGGGTTGGGAACCAGAGGGGCGGACCAAAATATAAGAGTTTGTCTGGTTACTGGAGAGATGCCGGGGCACTTCCTGAGCATTGCCGATGTGCTCTTGAGCAAGTAGCAGCGCTCCCTTCATGTCCACCATGTCCTGTTTGTGCATGTGTGTATTTCAGGCCAATGTGTGTGAGAAGCATGTCTCTGAATTACAGCGTTGTAGAGAGACTTGATGAATATTAAACACATTTTAAATTTAAAGATTTGACCCTTTTTGTCTCCTGTTTGTCTCTTTCAGTCCATCATGCTGCTCTTCAACAAGCACTCAGGAAAATCTCGTGAAGAAGCCAAACTGGCCTTCCTCAAAATCATCTACAAGTGGCCCACGTTTGGTTCTGCCTTCTTTGAAATCAAGGTAACCACACAGGAGTGAAAAGTCAAATATCCACTCTGAGTATAACGTCTCGGGTAAAGTCCATTTTGAAAACAAAAAAAAAGTAAAAATTGTTTGTTCTTTTTTTTTTTTCTTTCTGCAGCAATCAACGGATCCAAATTACCCAGAAACCCTCTTGATAGCGATCAACAAACATGGAGTCAGTTTGATTGATCCCAAATCTAAAGTGAGGTTTTTAACGTTATGTTGGTGTGTGTGTGTGTGTGTGTGTGTGTGTGTGTGTGTGTGTGTGTGTGTGTGTGTGTGTGTGTGTGTGTGTGTGTGTGTGTGTGTGTGTGTGTGTGTGTGTGTGTGTGTGTGTGTGTGTCTCGAGTACCTTCTTTCTCACCTCACTCGTTGTGTTTCCTGCAGGACATCCTCACCACTCACCCCTTCACAAAGATCTCCAACTGGAGCAGCGGGAACACGTACTTCCACATCACCATTGGAAACCTGGTCCGAGGCAGCAAGCTGCTGTGTGAGACCTCGCTGGTGAGACTCTTCAACATGCAGCGATAAGCTTAGACGCACGACCCCGATCACAACAACAACAAAACACATTGCAGCATTTCTGTTTGAAAGTAAAAGTTTGAGATTTGAAATATGCTGCTCATAAATTTGAATCAGCGGGCTGCATGTTGGTGCAGTGGTTAGCCCTGTTGGCTCACAGAGAGGAGGGCTCCTGGTTCAAACCCTGGTTGGACAGGAGTGAGTGGAGTTTCTGTAACCATTGAGTGCAACCACCAGGAAACGTTACACTGTTACCCTTTATTTAAAGGCTTTAGATGTGATTTTTTGATCCAGCAGATGTCGCCCTTGAGCACCAGCATGAAACCAAAACAACTCGCGCTGCATTGTTGTGTTAGCATGCTAATGCTAGTGATCTTTATTATGCTGGTATCTTCACACTGCATGTAAATTTACCTGAAATGAGCGTGATCTAGAAACACAGTTAAGCAGTGAGTACAGTATGTTATTCTTCTTTTCTCTAGTCCCTCAATTAAACAACTTTTATACACGAGGGGAGGAGTCAGCCGGCCGTCCGGGCGATGTAAACAAAGTGAAGATAGGACTCTGAAAACTCTGAAAACATCACAGACAGTGGGACTCGGGTGTTACACCCATTGTAGACCGTCATGACTCACAGAGTTATTTTCAGAGGAGATACTTGATTTCTACATTTAAGTGTGAAAAATCACATAGAAAGACTTTAAATAAAAATCTAAATCTAAGTAGGGACTTGGGACTTGCGAGCCAGAGGGTCGCTGGTAGCTGGAGAGGTTCCCTTGAGCAAGGCACTGTGGTCAGCCCCCTCGCTCTGACAGCTCTACATTAGTGCACGTCCACAGGATCCTGTTTGTGCATGTGTGTGTGTGTGTGTGTGTGTGTGTGTGTGTGTGTGTGTGTGTGTGTGTGTGTGTGTTTCAGCCCGTGTGTGTGTGTGTGGAGCATGTTCAACAACAGAGTATAATTGAATTTCTCCTTGCCGATAATTAATCTTCTTCATCTTAAAATGCATTATAAATCAATAAGACATTCACTAAGGGATGTCTGATGTGTTTGTTTTTACCCCTCAGGGCTACAAAATGGACGACCTCCTGACCTCTTACATCAGCCAGATGCTGACGACCATGACCAAACAGAGGTCGTCCCGAGGCAACAGCAAGTGAGCGGGGCGACTGGAAACTCATCGATCACGGCCAATCAATCAAAAACCTTTCATTGAGTCCGACACGCACACAGTGCAGAGTGAAAACATGGGAACTGTTTCTTTAAAATGATCCCACCAGAGGTCGTGGAGGCGTTTTCTGTGACGCTGTGACACCGCTACGTTTGCATTCACGTTCATATTTATTGGCTCTGTCTTAAAAAAACTCACCTAATTTGCCTTGAAATTCTCTTTTCCAACCAAACGGCAATTTGGATATATTTGTATGACTGTTTGAATCTGTGTTAGAGGCTAGTCAGGGAGCTTTATCCGTTTATGAACGGGGCCGGTTGAGTGTTGTTAAACAAGCTTTCAGTGTAAATATTTTTAGACAGAATTGAACGCTAAAGTGACCCGTTTCACGCCTGGTGTCAAAGTGTGTTGAGGTGATTTGAGTACAACGAGACAGACGACAAGCACAGTCACACATAGACAATCACCTCTGTTAAAAACCTTAAATTATCCCATCCTCATATTTATTTGTCAGTGAAGTGGAGCTCCATTGACTGACTTAAAAAGGCGGCTTATTCCTATAAGCTCCAGTAAGGCTGAACTCATGAGGTTGACCTGTGCATGTAAAAGTTGTGCAGAAGACAAACGGGCTCCGTGCGCTGATTGTATGCCGGTCAAAATGTTGCTCTCAAATAAAGCAACACCTGCGAGCTAGTTCAGCCAGACAACTCGGGCGTCATTATCCACAATCACCTGACAAACACATCCTTCAAATTGGCGGTCGATTTCAGCTGCAACATCTCCCTCTGTTCTCTTACTGCCCCCTCTGACCTGCAGCCACACCACCATGACATCATCCACCTGCAGGCTCCGATTAGAGGGTTTAAAATATTAAAGCATCACTCCTCAAATTTCTGCGCGTAAAATAAATCTGCAAGGAGTGATGAGGTCACTGACGCCAAACACAGACAACATACATGTTCTGCTGCTGCTGCAACAAAAAACACATAGTACAAACGTGCATGGTTAGTAATGCAATATATCTGGGGGCGCTAGTTTAGCTCAGACAGTAGAGCGGGCGCCCAAGTCTTTGACCCCCTGGCCTCGGCCCTCTGATGCATGTTACTCTACCCTGCTCTCTCCTCCCAACATTTCCTGTTTCTCCTCAGCAGTCTTTACAGGAAAAGGATGAAAGGCCAAAACAGCTTTGAAAGAAAAAAAAACAAAGTGCATTAATGGGATATTAAAATTTAGAAACAAAGAAATGTGTGAATGTGAGCAGAGAGAAAACCAGAAATCAAAACAAACATGTGCTGCAACAATTAATGTTTCTAGTCTTCTGACTTCTCACTTTTACATCAGTATTAACTCATCCATTCATCCACACAGAGCAGCAGGAGAAACTTGGGGTTAAGTGTCTTGCTCAAAGATACATCAGACATGTGGCTGCAGATGCTGGGGATCAAACCCCCGACCTTCTGGTTGGCCACAGTCGCCCCGACATTCTCTCTCTCTCTTTTTTTAAATTTCATCCCTGAGAAGAAAAGTTCAGCAGTCCATCAAAAACATTTCAAACTCCCCGACCCGGACGTGTTCCTTTGTGTTCGTCTTGTGCGTAGCTTCATTTTACAAACTTATTTATTCTAATAGTTTCAGGTTTAACAGACTTCATCACACTTCTATTTTTAAATGTGTTTTAGATCACGTCTCTTAAAGAAAAAAAAAAAAAACTCCCCGTGCTGTGAACTGTTGCAGATTTAAACGTATTTAAATGAAACCTGGTGATTTTTTTTTTTTTATGGCGTCGTTGGTCGTGCATGTGTGCGAGGAAACGGACTGAACGTGTGCCACAGAGTTCAAACATCACGTCTTTGTATGTGTCGATCCGTCGTAGATTAAAGAACAATGTAAACACAGTCCTTAGACGTAGACGGATTCTGTGCTCACTTGTGTATTTTTTTTTCTTTTCTAAATGTATAAACCGTTAGTGTTGATTTTTAAAGCATCGAGTCTGAATCAGTTTTCTGTTTATATGAAGGAGGAAAGCTGTCATCCATGTTGTGACCACATTTACAAATGTAGACATGAATAAATGACATTTTGCAAAAAGGAACGGAGAGGTTTATTTCTCTAAGACAGGCGCCGCTCTACGGTGGTTTTAGATTTTATTAAGAAAGAAGCAAGAAGACGATGCTGAGCTTTCAAACATCAGCATGAGCGAGTGTTTGAAAATCTACTTTGAAATAATTCACCAAAAAAAAAAAAATGTGTTTCTGAAATTTAAAGTGAGATATAAACGCGGTAATGAGATTGTCTTCTCACTCTGCAGAACAGAAAACAACCACCATTTCTAACTTTCTGTTCTCCAACCCTGACGATGGTGTGATGAAAGCAGCGACTCGCTCGGAGAAGAATTGTTTGCATCACTTTAATTAAAACAAAGTGCACTTGACAAAGTACTCTGCTGAGATCTTACAGGTTTGGCAGTTTCAGGCTCTGTGTGTTTTCAGCTCGGCAGACGTCAGTGCTCGGACACGGTCGCCAGGTTGGGCGTCCTCTCTGCCTGAGAGTGAGTGCTGGAAACCGACCAGATATCGCTCAACTCTGTGAAAGGAGACAGAAAAAAAATGCAGTTTTCAGTCTAATAATTCAACTTTTCACATGTGCACAAAAACTCAAATTTCCCCAGATTTTCAGGGTGAGCTGCAGAAGCTGAATTCTTAACCCCGACTACATCTTTACTTTTTGCAACCAGACCCCTAATTACATTTCTGCAAGTCAGGGTGAGCCGATGTGTGAACCCAGCAGGAAATATTCAGGAACATTCAGCGTGAGCATGAGGGAGGGGGTGATTATCTGAGTATTTTTAGGTTAAAATAACTATATTTTATCTTCCTGTTAAACTTCACAAATGTCTGACTACTCATCCTGCACTCAGGGGCGTTTAAACAAATTTCAATGAATTAAAAAGCTCTGTTGAAGGTAACAGTCCAATCAAATTCATCCCAACGCTATGTCCCGCCTTCTGTCTTGTGTTTCGTTAACACTAAAAAACAATACATGTTTTCTCAATGATCAACATCTTTCATTCTGCCCTTCAGTTCATCTTTTCACAATATCTCACCCGTTTTGAATTTGCTGTACGTCCCGTTGTCCGGTGTGATTTTGCCGCCCGTGCAGAACGCCAGACCTCGCTCTCTCCACCTGACGAGCAAACGACACGTGACCCGTTTAGCCCACCTTCCACAGAATTCAGACATGAAGACACTCCTTCATATTAAAACGATGTGTGAGCGATTTACCAGTGAAAGAAGAAGATGACGAGGATCAACACGAGGGACGCCACATCAGTGAGAATCCACATCAGGTTATACTCATCTGGACTCTGAGAGAGGGACAGAGGGTTAAACAAAGAGATTGATTCAATGAAGGAGGTGTGTATGAAGGCAGAATTAGCAGATTAACAAGGAAACAGCGAAACTTTTGGTAAATATTATATGGAAAAAAGTGGATAAACGACACCACAGGACGGGGGAAGAGAGGGATTTGGAGTGACTATAATGAATTCATTAATATTTTAATACATCTAGACTCCATGGACTGTAAGTGTATGATTTATTGAACAGCAGCATTTACATTAACAAAGCTATTAGACATTTAAGGCCACACTCATGACCTTTGACTTCTAGAAAAGGAGATTTAAAAAAAAAAGTAAAATCTTGTCGAGTAGTTTAGCTGTTACCATGACGAGCAGTGGTGACCTCATGGATGTGAGGATCTGAGGAGCGTTGGTGGTGACAGACTGGACTCCAGAGCACCAGGCCAGAGAGAAGAGCCACGGCTGACTGATCACATACAGGTTGGTGCTGATGTTCACTGCAGCGTACTCTCTGCACACACACACACACACACACACACACACACACACACACACACACACACACACACACACACACACAGTGTTACAGCTTTACACGTTTAACACATGAACTCACACACACACACACTCATACACACTCAGTGGTACCTGACGAGCTGAGCAGACATGGCGCTGTAGTGCAGATTGAGTTTCATGATGTTGTTACTCTGCAGCTCCTCTAGAGGGAGCCGGCTGCCAGACGTCTGCTGGAGCTCAGGATCCATCTCCTGGACCAGAGCGCGCAGGTCTGAGGGCAGCCACAGCACCTGGTGGACGAGGGGAGGGACGGAGGATAAGGAGTCTGAGCTTATGGATCGTTTCACTGCAACGCTGCTTTGATTTAATTACATGACAATAATCTGGATTTATCTTTATTAACTCTTGTTACTAAATGTTTCACACACATTTGAAACATGTAAGCCAACAAGACATGCAATCAAGAAAACAAAGCAAAGAAAAAAAAAAGTGAAATCAAGATAATAAATGAAGATAAATTCTGGTAAATTGAAGTATATTTCAAGAGGAGATTTGAAGGCAGGGTTGGTCATTTTCAAAAACTAGCATGAGTTTAAAAGTAGCATTCCCTCAGTGCTCCGTCTGCACCTCCTCCCCTCTGTGCTCCCTCTAAAGCCACGCCCCCTCACTTACATGCACGAGCACCGTCTCTCCAGAAGTGGACCTCAGCTCATCTCTGTCATTGTGTAGAAACTACGTCGTCTCATGTCTCATTCAGCGGTCAGTAAACTCTCAGTATAAACTCCTAAAGTCATCGGTGACGAGCTTTGAGTGTAGAGAGCGAGCAGGGAGACAGGGAGGCGTCTGATTGGTTCATCAGATTGGTACCTCGTGGCAGACATTGGTTGAAGTTTTTACAGACTTACAAACTGATACAGATGATGGATTTTCTTTGTTCCTTTTTTAGAGAACATGAGTTATTAATCTCTGTCAGGACCTAAAGACAATTTACACCAAAATCTTTAAAAAGTGGATCTGGAGGAAATCACCAACCCTGCCTTTAAGAGTGATCACTTTGCGTAATGTAGCCGAGTGAACTTACTCAAATCTACTGAAATAATAATTGGCTGTATTTGTATTTTGTGCCATAATTAGATTATGTGTGAATTCAAAATGTCAAAAACTTTTAGAACTATGAGTTGAGCAAATTATTAGTTTAACAAAAAAGATCTGAGATTATATTGTCCATCATTGCTGAGCTGTAATGAGGGTTTTTAGCCACTTGGGGGCAGCAGAAACACAAAAATGATTCCCTCTTCTTGTGTTGTTGCATGAAACACACCTGTGACTGTGACTCCTCCTCCTACCTGCCGCCTCACACTGTCACCCTCACCTGCGAGGAGAGGATGGACGACTCGTTCTGGATGACCTCCAGCGTCCGTTGGATCCAGGTGTCTCTGTACGGATGACCTCTGGGAGGACGGTAGAGGTCGAAGATCACCAGCTTGTCTTTCCGCGCGGCCAGCTGGAGGAAGTCGCGCAGGCTGCAGACGGGCTGCTTCTCCGCACGCAGTCTGTCGTCTGCTCCCAGAGAGCCGACTGTACCGAACGGATCGTGCTGGGGAAGAGACGGGGGATCAATAATCAATGCTGTGGTGTGACACGCAGGGCAACATGTTCCTCCTCTGCCAGCTGATTTTATAGAACAGCTGATGTAGTGAAGAAGAGTCATCAAAAAAACTACTACTACTTTATGACTTTAAACTTTTCTAAATGAATTCCTGTTTTTCTAAGAACATTTTGAAACAAATATTTGAGATTCTGTAGCGTCTGAAATGTGATTTTATTGGGCCAAAAAGTAAACTTTATAGTCCACTGTAGAGACCTCCCTTTGTAGGGAGTAGAGGATGATGTGGTCTTGAAAAAGAAGCTGAGTCAAGACTGAGAAAAACCAAACATTTAAAACCAGCACAGTGTCTTCTCTTCTGTTCTGTGTGCGACTCACAGAGAGGAACCAGGCGCCGGCGTTCAGGCTCTCCAGTTCAGACCAGGTGAACATGGCGGCCGGCTGGTCAGTCCGGTTTGGAAAGACCTCGTGGATGTTGGTGGTTCTTTTCAGAGTCTGATCGTGCATCAGGAAGGGGACCCCGTCAAAGCTACCAAAAAAAAAAAAAAAAACACACGACATGAGAGCTGTGATTAAGAGTCAGGTCAAACATTTTAATGAAATCTAAAAAGTGAAATATTTATCATAAATCAAATGTTAAGGTAGAAGTCAAAGGATCCCTACATCCCTCATGAGTCAATGAACTTCAACAGGTTTCAAGTGGCTCCAACTTCCACTTGATTAAACACTAAAAACCTGCAAACTCCTGACATGAGCAGCTAAACTCAGTAGCTGTGGCTTTAGATCAGCAAGTGGCCAGACTGAAGAAAAACAGAATACCTGCTCTAAATGATCACAATTACATTATAATAGATCAGAAAACTTTATTGATCCCCAGCAGGGAAACTCATTTGTCACCTGGTCAGTTCACACACACAACAAACAATATCGACAAGTACATCACAGTACACAACAAGTAAATAAATAACAAACACCACTGAAACCATTTGAATAATCATGTACAGCCACGAGTCAGAAACACAAAGGACCTCCTGAGCCGTTCAGTGGAACATTGAGACATCACTAGTCACTCACTGAAGGAGCTTCAAAATCTGTTAAAAACACCGTGTAGAGGATCGCCTTCAAAGATCAAAACAGTTTTAAGTTTGGTCCTCATTCTCTTATGAACAGTGATCTGAGTGAGAATTACAACGGACACGTTCACAAGCTCACACATTTTTAACTTTCATTAAGAAAATTCTGATATTTAGAGTCTGTGGTTCTGTCACGCTCCATGTGCAGAGGCTGTGGACCTTGAAGCGGACTCTCTCATCGCCCGCTCTGACCTGCATCAGTTCAGCTCTCTTACTTTCAGCCCCACCGCCACATTATCCACCTGCAGGCTCCGACTAGAGGGTTAAAGATACCCAATCATCACTCCATGTGAAATAATCTGTGAGGAGTGATGAGGTCATAGTCTAGACGTTAAACTCAAACTATGTTCTGCTGCTGTGATAAATATTAAACATGAGTCGTCTGACTGAACTTAGTAGGAATATTATTCTGTTGTTGTTTCTTTCCTCCAGTTTTCTCCTCCTCTACCTGCACGTTGTCAATCAGAAACAATAAGTCAGGCAGAGAACAACACTCAAATGAAATATTAACTGACCTGATGGTGACGTCCGTCTCCAGACCTTCACTTCCTGCCTCCACAGCTTTCTCAAACGACATCAGTGTGTTTTCTGGAGCGAGCTGCACATCACACACACACACATGTTTCATATAATAATATAAGAATCAGTTACACTTTGTTGATGCTGAGGGGAAGTAAGGTCATGTTATAGTCGCTCGTTACAGACAGATATAACAAACTAAGTTACATGTTACACTTCTTTATAATAGAATAGAATTACTTTATTGATCCCAAACTGGGAAATTGTGGCGTTACAGCTGCAGGTTGTCCAAAAACACAATGTTAGCAAATCTAAACACAATATAATATTAAATACAAAGTAAATAAACACTAAAAATATCAAAACTAAGAATGAGAATATATACAACCAGGATTTAACTTAGCATTACTAGTCTTAAATATGAAAATATTAAATACAACATACTTTGCTGTAGACAAATGTAAATGTGCAAAAACAGAGTGGTAAATGGAAAAAAGTAGAGAATAAAAAGGTTAAACTATGTGCAGTACATTTACATGCAGTAACTTGCTGTAGTCTGAGTTCAGAAGTGTAAACATGTGGAGAGTTTTTCTGAGCTGAAAGAGGAACATTGTCTCTAAATATCTGGGACAGGAAGGATGTGAGCAGCAACACCACTCAGCATACAAGAACATGTTAAATACTAAACTGCTTGTGTTAGAGAGGGAATCAGGGGACGAGTGCAGCGTCAATCCTTCAGTAAGACAGTCAGACTGAAGACTTCAACAGTGGACCAGCTGACCTGCGTTTGGTAACGGGCTCTTTTTTTACCTTTTCACACTAACTCCTCCCACACACGTGTGCCTGTAACCGCTTCAGAGACCACTCCACTACACAAACCCGAGGTAAGCTGGTCCACTACAGCGCACCTTGTATTACCCCAACATCACCCGACACACAGTGAGCATGCCGGTTCGATAACAGTGTCTCGTTAAGCTAACTCTCGGCCTGCTCACCATGGGTGCTCCTCTGTGGCCGAGGAGGGCGGGTGCAGGTCCCAGAGTCCCGTCCTCTTTGATACAAGGAGAATACAGACCGAGGGGCACCAGGTAGAGAGCGGACAGGATGCTCAGGTAGAAACCCAAGATCAGACCCTGCCTCACTGGAAGAGACACACACACACACACACACACACACACACACACACACACACATTGAAGAAACACACACGGACATTTTTTTATTGGCTGAAAAGAGCCTCAAGACATTCATCACAATCACAGCTCACCAGTGAAGTCCGCTGAGTGAGACAAATACTCAACCACCTCACATGGAAACAACTTACAAGTACCAGTAGCGGTATTTAATTTGTTGGCAATTCTACAGTAAGTTACAGACTTTAAAATATCAAAAGTTCCCCTTTAATTTACCACCACCTCCTCCTCCTCCTCCTCCTCCTCCTCCTCCTCCTCCTGCCCCTCCTCCTCAAATCATTGGTTCCCAAACTGCCAGGCCCCCCTTCACCAGATGAAAATGTTTTCATTCTGCAGCTCACCTCTGCTGCTCATGCGAAAGAAATGCAAAGCAATCGTCCAGGCCAGCGCTGTCATCAGTAAGACTCCGCCCACATGTAAATAAGGTGCGGTTATCTGTGAAGGAGGACAGAAAAAAATCAGTCTGGTAACGTGAGTGCAAACTACACTCAGGAAGTTAAGGAGGAGGAAGAGGTAGAAGAGGAGGGTGAGGACGAGGAGGTCTAGGAAAAGGAGGAAGAGGAGGAAAAAGAGGACAAGGAGGAGGAGGAAGAGGACAAGGAGGTCTAGGAAATGGAGGAAGAGGAGTACAAGGAGGATGAGGAGGTCGAGGAGGTCTAGGAAGAGGAGGATGAGGAGCAGGAAGGCGAGGAGGAGGAGTTCTAGGAAAAGGAGGAAGAGGAGGAGGAGGATGAGGAAGACAAGGAGGTCTAGGAAGAGGAGGATGAGGAGCAAGATGAGGACAAAGAGGAGGAGGAAAAGGAGGATAGGACAAGGAGGAAGAAGAGGACTTGGAAGAGGAGGATGAGGAGGAGGAGGAGGTCTAGGAAAAGGAGGATGAGGACAAGGAGGAGGAGGAGGACGAGAAGGATGAGGACTAGGAGGAAGAGGAGGACTAGGAAAAAGAGTTAGAGGAGGAGGAGGGAAAGGAGGATGAGGAAGAGAATGAGGACACCTGGAAGGATGAGAGTCACCTGGAAGGAGAGCAGTAACGTCTTCCACTCTTTGCTCCAGAGGTCAGACAGGACCGCCGTGGCTACGATGGAGAAAGTCAGACTCACCAGGATCCCGATCTGACAGCGAGGAAAACAGCAGACATCATGACAGCAGCATTTATTTACTGATTACCATCGAGAGCTACAAACATGAAAAATATTTGTTTTGTATATGTTGTCGTGATAAAAACGTAAAAGCCCGTTCACCTGCTGACATTAAGGACCGGGGTTATTCAAGCTTCTTATCCCCTTCTTAAAAACAATGCTTCTCAAATATTGTCGTCTTGACTTAAAGACATTCATGTGTGTGTTTTATGTTGTTTGGTTATTTGATGATATGTCATGCAGTGAGGTTCTTAGTCCACCTATAAGAGTTACTTCATGTTATTGTTGTGGGCAGCTCCGTCACTCTGACATCTCTCCCTTAGTGCGTGTCCATAGGATCCTGTTTGTGTGCATGTGTGTGTACTTCAGCCTATGTGTGTGTTCATGACTACAGAGTGTAAAAACTGAAATTTCCCCTCACGGGGATCAATAAAGTAATTCTTATGTTACCTTGTGACTCCAGTGTAAATAAAGCTTCTGGCCTTCTGACAGCAAACACACAGCCAGCAGCTGCAGAGAACATTAACACACACATTAACACACACATTAACACACACATTAACCTTTATCTATAACTACTTTTGAATCACAGTTAAGTACACATTTTAGGATCATTTCAAAGAGTTAGACTTTCGGGGAAAATGCGTATTGTTGGAGGTTAAGATCATCTGTCGAGCTAGGGAGGTGAAAAAGACGCCGGGGTTGTAATTGTCACAAAATGTCAAAGATGACAACAAAAGCTAACTCTGATACTTTAGTGAGAGCTATTGTAAGTGGTATCTGGCCGGTCGTGTTCACATGTCAAAATCAATCAATTTGGAAGTTTTTTACGACGTTTGTTTATGCATGAATATAGAATAAGTCCCCAATTCTGGAGGACCTGCCCCTAAAATCCTCCTGATCTGGTAGTTCACACAATGACCTCACAGAGGGAGAATACCCCGTTCGGACGAGTCTGCTATACGACCCTATGATGAGAAGATTTGCCTTTAAATGAGTGCTATGTGTAGTTATGGTTTTGGACCGATCACAGGGGATAAAGGTCACCGACCCCTCCCACTCGCTCCAGCTGAATTCTCCTGATTATATCGTGTTGGGCTCACTCTGACTTTATACAAGACTTGAGGAGTGTTTCAGGAGTAGCCTCGTCTCACCGTGAGTACAGTGATGTAGGTGAAGAAGCCTGCAGCGATGACCAGCAGCACCACAGACCAAGGAAACCAGAAGCCCAGGATCCCAAAGTTAAACCTCCACAGTCAGACACGGTAAACATCAGAGACAGTGTGAGCAACAACAAAAACACCAGGAAGCAACAATAAGAGTGGAGGTGCAGTGAGAAATACAGCATGTTCAGGGGGACAGATTCAGTCGTCTGCAGAGGAGACAGGAGGAAGATTAAAGTTAACATGTCGGTGTTTTTTGGCCTGCCGCACCTCCACCAGTGCCCACTATTTAAAGGGGTTGATTATATCATTGGTCAACTGTGTTATGGAAAGAAATCCTCCATTTCTCACCTCATTGTTAACAGTTAACCAAACACCAGAAAGCAGACTTGATTCTGACATACAGTACAAGCATCTCTGCTCTGAGTGAAAAGGTAAACAAAGGTTGCAGGAATTATTGTTTACCACTTCTTTCCCACTAATATTTGGCTCAGGTATTACATGAGGTATTACATATAAATTGCACATATATTTTTTTTTTATTCCTGTAAATTTTTCTTTGTATTAGTCTAATTTTAATTGCACAGGTTTAATTTTATTTCATGTAGGGGCTTACTTAAATCTTTATCTCGGGTTAATATATATGTATGGGGGGGGGGGACAGCAGTTGTATGTTTATTTGTAACAAATGTTTCATGTCTATCTATGTGTAACTTTTGGTTTAACTGACTTTCTAAAGAATGAAGGGCTTAAGCACAAAAACTGATTATCCCAAACTAAAAAACAGACCCAGACATTTTTAAAATTGGACAATTGGTCGTGTCTTTCCTCCACCCACCAGTCAAAGTCGTTGTAGTCGTTCTTCGCTTGTCCCCAGAAGTAGAGAAACACCAGCGTTAAGCAGAAAGCCACCAGGAGCAGAACAAAGCTGACACCTTCGACCTGCCAACACATGAAACACAAGTTGTTTTTTTAACAGCCTTTTAATGACTATAGCACATGGGTCCCCGCCCCCTGCTTTTATCGCCTTGTTTCCATGGTGATAGAGGACGACTTTCCAAAGAAAAGACCTCAAACAGGAAATTAGGTTTTAAGTGGTGTTACTGTGACTCTAAAAAAAACCAGCTCATGTTTTATTGTGAACAGTTTATGACAGCATGAGTTAAGAACCATTTTAAAAAGGTGTTTCTCTGTTTTCCAGCCTTCAATGTTTTTTTTGTTTTTTATTAATTGACTTCTATTGTAAATTCTTTATTGACTGTCAGAAAAGTCGAGTAAGTCTGAAAACATAAAGCAACAAGGAACATTTTAAATTCAAGAAATATGTTTTTTTCCTATAACAGTTAGTTCCAGTCGAGTATTCTGATTGGACAAGAGGTGCTGATAAAG
The DNA here is from genome assembly GCF_963930695.1 of Labrus bergylta. Lineage (NCBI taxonomy): Eukaryota > Metazoa > Chordata > Actinopteri > Labriformes > Labridae > Labrus > Labrus bergylta. Next base: position 3,348,854 of record NC_089208.1, on the reverse strand, counting down.
AGTACGTCAGCCATCTGTTCCTGCAGGGGGCGCTGGAGACTCGTCAGCAGCAGCCGCCATGCTGGAAATGCTGACTCAGTCAACCTAACGACAGGCTGAGAGCTGGAGCTGAGGCGGGTTTTAAGCCTCTTGATGAACCGTTACATCACGCCCACCTGTCAATCATGTCAGCTACACACCTAACTATGGATAACACGTATCACTCATTAAATCAAAACAGAGCTGTTATAAAAAAAAATCAACTAATCAGACCTAATTCATTTTTTGAACCAGGTTGTCAACATGTTTATTTATGCTGTAAAAATGGCTTTTTCGCCTGTTGTGTGTATGTGATTTCCGGTGTTCCTGGAGCCAGCCTCTAGTGGACACTCGATGAACTGCAGGATTTTGCATTTCTTTTTTGAACACCTGAGGTTGTCTCTTGGTTTGGAACCACAGTTTAAAGATGTTTTTAAAGTTCTGTTCCCTTACTCTCTCTCTACAGTATCCCGTAAATGTATTAGTTCAAGCGAGAGATTAAGTACTGCATTCCAATTTTTTCACCCATCTCCATGCATGTGTGTCTGGTGTTTTGTTGATTTTTTTTTTTTTTTTACTTTTATTAACCTTTTTTCTAAATCTCCAGTAAAAACTTATTCTCCATCAATTATTAAAAACTACAGAAATCACTTCATGTTTAATCATGTTGAGCAGAAACCCTCTTGTGTGAATAAGGAAAACGTTAAAAGAATATTTAATTTTCTTCACGTGTATAATACAGAAAATGCTTTTAATCAACTTCCATGGCTGAATAAAATGTTTGGTACCATACTGTATGGAACATGTTGATTTACTCTGATGCATTTATCAGGCAGTTAAAGTAACTTTCTCCAAACTGTTGTTACTTAATTAAAACTCTTCAGCTGCGTTTAGACCACAAATCCTTTACTTTAGTTTCCAGTGAGCGTCTTCTTCTCTGACCTTGTTGCAGCAGCACTCTCCCGGCTGAGTGAAGCTCCTCTCGTACCGTCTCCACCTGCAGCCGTACAGACCGACCAGACACGACACTAACGGCTTGTGCTCGTAGCGCCGCAGCAGCTTAGCACGGAGGCCGTGCGGCCAGTCCAACTTCAGCTGGGACAGCGTGGACGCCATGGCTCTCACACACTCTCTGACACAGCTCCCATCCTGCTCACACACACACACACACACACACCTGAAACACAGAAACACAATCTGTCATGACATCGCACCGAAATACTCCAACATTAAAGAAAAACAACAAAGTTCAAACTATTCTGATAAAAGTGCACGGTCCATGACTGGGTATATAGAAACAGTAAATGGTAGAATACACTTTATATTAAGTATGAGTGGTTTGAAACAACAAGAGGCAGTGAAAGTGAAATACTTTTAGTGAAACATATTATACAGGATTAACAGAGAGAGGTATTATGTGCTTCATATACTAAAAATCAGATGTATAATTATGAATACATAGGTCAGGTTTGATTCAAACTTAAGGCTATAAATAAATATATTTTTGTGCAGAGATAAAATTCAGCTATAAATCCACAGAATGAAATCTTTAACCGGCCTCAAGTATTAGCAGTAAATCTGTTCAAACTCAGCCAAACAAAATGAAAAACTCAAGCTGTTTATGGTTTATGGTTTTGTTTTTGATCTCTTGTGCATGAAAATCACCAGAAAATATCTTCCTAGCTTCCTGTTGCTGTCCAAAGAGGGAGAAGGAAAGTTGTGGATTTGTGTGGTTGGCCTGATCTGTTTATTTCAGCCTTCACTTCCTCACAGGTGGCGTCTCACACTCAGGTGTGTGTTCAGGTCATTATCTCTGCAGGAGAGCAAAGGACAGCTCAGACAGTTTGTAAGCCTCCTCCATGTTAATAAATAGACTTTTATTGCAAGGTGTGCATGCAAAAAGTAGCATTGTGAAATACAGGTGTAGTCAGTAGAGTGTGTCTTATTACTGGGATGCTGACTTGTACAGGCTGGTGTGTGATGTTTTCATAAAACACACACAAATAAATATCAGTTATTTACCCTCTCTAACATCTCCAATATTATCTACTGTAAAACACAAGATAATGGAAACATTTTCTTATTTTTTAATGACACAAAAATAAGATTTATGTTCACAATTTAAAGTGCATGCAAACTCCTGCACAGTCGAACTTGCAATTGTTTTGTCCCGACACAAAGCTGCAGTTTTTGTCATAACTGCAGCTCTCAGCTGATCTATTTTTTTAACTCTATATTGTGGTATCTATCTATCTTTTGTAAATGTTCAATTTTTCTTTTTTTATTTAAATTGTGTACTGTGTTCACTTTTTGTTTGCAATCTTTGCTGCTGTAACACTGTAAATTTCCCCGTTGTGGGATAAATAAAGGATTATCTTATCTTATCTTATTTTACAAAGAAAAATAAATGTAATAAATATGCTTCATTGATATGTAAAGAACATCTTGTTATTGTTGCTGAATGACTAATATTCTTTGTCTTCCTGCCACAGCGTCACCTGATGAAGATTATTAACTCCTGTTTTACTCAAACTCTTAGACAAACAACAGTTTACTGAAAGAAAGTTATGTGATAAACAACTTCGACTACAGGCTATTATTAATGAATGTGTGGGTTTTGCAGTTACAGGAAAACAAAGCTGCTGCTGTTTCACACTTTGCAATTAATGAGCTGCAGGACAAAGACAACCTGCCAAATTCAGTGATCATACATTTTTAAAATGATGTCGTCACATGCAGAGCACAAATCAGTATTTAAAACAGCCTGCTTGTTATTCTGGTGAATCATGCATCAACCTTGCGGTCAAATGTTGTTCATTATGGTAATCAACAATTTGCAGATGTGGTTTCCACTTTCATCGACGTGTTTTATCATTGCCGAATTAAAGTCTGCATGATAATCCTTCGTTAATTCAGTAAATCACGTGAAATGAGACATCTGTTTTAAACATCGTGCAGGATAATGTCAAATTCACCAATCTCTATCATGAAGTCTGGATAAACACTCTCCTTCAGAGGAATGATCGGAGCAATATTTGACACCAAATGTTCATCGATGGCACACAGCAGGTTCAGTGTCTCTGATGGATGATATATTATTAACATGTAGGGTTGGTGATCCATACCTCCAGGTGAGCCGCGCAGGTCGGTTCGTCCTCCCGACTGACGGCCGAGAAGAAGCCGCAGTGCTCTGCTCTTCTTCGGGTAGGTTACCCCGACGTGTAGCAGGTGGCCTCGGAAGATGTTTTTCGTCAAGCTGACAGAAGTTACTAACGCAGGAATGCAAAGAAAATACTTTAGATTCAAATGTGCAGCACTACATTTTCAAACGGGAGCATTTATTTGACATGAAAAGGGGGCCATGCCATACTGATGTAAACGGAATAACCATTAATTTAAACTTGAACTCAAGGAAGGTTTTGCCGAATGCATTCATAATTTCTCCAGGAAAGTTGACACAGAGATACATTCAACAACAACGTGACCTTTATTTTGAAAGCTGCAGCGGAAATGAAGACATTTAGTCTGTTGTGCTTTACAGGAGCTCTTGCTGATGCCCTTCACCTCTGTATGACAGACTGCCACCTGTTGCCACAGTGATGTAAACACACGGTAACGTCAGGTGAGGCAAGGTGAGAGACCCCCTGATGATCCAGATCCGGGTACTCAGGATGGTTTGAAAAAGTATACAAGGCTTTTTAATTCATAAGGCTAGAAACATTTAAAATACACAAAAGGCCAATCTCATCTTTAGTGACACGATGAGACAAAATATGTTTCTTAAATCTGTGAGAAATGAAGATTAAAAAGTTTCCACATTTTATCTGCAATATTTCTGTTTAATGTAAAAGGGACTCACTGCCTGGAAAGTAAATCTCTAATGTAAAAGCTGCTTAAGGGTAGTGTTAGTACGAATTTTCATGAAATTCATTAATCTTGGTAACTTCGTGAAATGTATTATTCAAGTCTGCCTACCACGTGTTAACACTCCTACCTTTAGGTGTCTGAAGCTGTAACCTTATATGAGTGAAGCACCTAAGTAGTAGCAGATCTATGTTTGGATAGGAGCCAAGCATATGTTGTCAACAACTGTTTGCTAGACAGAGAGTCTACATCTGTTACCTATACAAATCAGTGTCATGTCATCTTTATTGTTTTATGGTGATGCACCCAAATGGAAAGGAATTTGTGGGTTGCACCTTTTTGACAGAATATAAGCAGCACTGTGAACACTGTTACTTTGTCAGCACTTTGTCAGTCAAGTGATTTGGAAGCGTGCTTGTTTGATGAAGTTGTCTGACCTCGGCCGATTAAACGGTGTTATAATCTCCAGTCTGTTTCACGATTTCTTCATGGGATTTATACAAACAGAAACAACCCCCACCTAACAGGTAGTTTAAAATCAAGCGTTTTAAAAATAATCTAACACATTAAAGAATATTTTTTTAGGACTCAAAAAGAGGGAGTCACAGTTTGAGTTATTCACATCGATGCTGCAGGGTAAACCTGTTTCTGGCTCCAGTTCTGTTTATGCAAGACGAAAAATCTCAAAAGCATAATTCAAATACCAAGAATACCTCACGTTACTGGAAAATTCAACATGTAGACGACACTTTACATTTCCATCAAAGCAGAAAGAATGTCAGAACTGCTCGAATAGAAATAAAAACAAACGGACTTCATGTGTTAACTTTGCTGAGCTGCTTTAAAATACAGCAGACTTGTTGTTGCACTACTTCTGGGATGAATGTCTATTAAGCGGATTTTAAATCAAATGTAGGTCAGACAGTCGTGTTTTTCTTGAGATAAGATGTCATGTCTTCTCATCTTCCAGCTCCATTGTTCGCTCTTTTGGCCAAACTTTGTATTGTAAAAAACTTCCCACATTCCCATCAGCCTCAGCTAATGTTAGCAATCTGATATGTAAAACTGAGCTCAACTTTAAACCTACTGAACATCAGCGTGTTAAAATATCTCATTGTAAATTATTCATACGGTGGCCTTAAAGGGAAACTGCAACAACAACAAAAAAATCACTGACCGCAAAAATGTTTCACAAAATGCAAAAATATTTAAAGGCAATATTTGACACAAATAAATCATAACTCCAGTCTGTCCTGTGTAAATGTGTCTCTGAGTCATGACTGTCTACAGTGAGTGAGAAGCTCGAGTCCCGCTGGCTGTGTTGTTGTCAGAGCTGTGTTTACGGCCGGCTCCTCCCCTTTTGTATAAAAGATGTTTTGAATAAAATAGCCTACTCACTTCTTATTTGAATGTCACGGTCATTCTGTGGATCAAAACGTCACACGTTCTTCTTTAATACATTTTATGAACATAAATGAAATGCAAAAAAAGAATTGTGATCTTCAAAAATGTTTCATGACAGAAAAAAAGTTTGTAAAGCAGAAACATTTTGTGACTCGCAAAAACACTGAATGAAACAAAAAAGATAATTTATGAAATGTTTGTGTTTTATTAAATATTTTTTTTACGATTTGTTAAGTATTTTTACATTAAATGTTTTTTTTAGTTCACCTTCAGGGCCACCGTAGAATTTATTCTCACAAAGCCAGTAGCTAATGTGAAGTTTGTTTGGTCCTCATAGACTAAACATCTGGGTCACTTTGTTTCCGCCTCTTGTTTCCATCGCCAACATTCCCAACATGGCCACATGGCTTCTTCTTGTTTACTCACAGCTGCAGGACGGACTTTCCAAAATGATTTGAAATGTTAACAGTGCTTCACAAACAGGAAATGACAAACGGCGCTTGTTTACAAAACTGAACATGAGTTTTGGACATTGATGGAGAGAGACGTCATACTTTAAAAAATTAGATATTTTTGGCTCTAAAAAAACAACATCCATAATTCATAAGAAATGGAGAGCTTCAAATTGTTAGTCCTCAAGTGTTTGGACCTACAAGTGATGATAGCTCCAGAGGGAAAGTCAGAGGATCACACATTTCTGTTTGATTTGCCCTCTTCTGATAATTGTATTTCTTTTATTTAAAGTTTATTTAACCAGGAAAAACCTGAATGACATTGACAGCCTCCTACAAGAGTGTCCTGCAGCAGCACGTCTTAAAAAAGTTCAACCCATTTAAAGAACAAAGGTCAAAATATCTACGGTCCAAGAGCAGAGTCCTTATCAGAGCATCTACAACGTCTACAATCTGCTTTCATAATGATTTAAAGAGACCGGATTCAGATTCAGATGTTTTTTTGTCCCACAAGGGGGAAATTTGGGCTGCATAACAGGAGCACACAGAAGACAAGAAACACAAGGACAACATCACCATAAAACATGGACCAAAACAACAACACAGCAAAATATAAAACCAAATAAAAACAGCGCAATAAAATCAGTCAAGAGCTCGTACCAGAATGGAAATTCAAGTTATTAAAGTGCAAAGTGGAGGTGTGCAAATGTGCAATTCAAGTGCAAAAAAGAGCAACAAATAGCTAATTGTTGTTTAACATGTTAATTGCACTTAGTAAAAATGAGATCTGGAGTCTTTTTGTCTTCCTCACAGGAGCTCTAAAACGACAACCTGAGGGTCAAAGGTCAAACTCACTGTGAAGTGGGTGATCTGGGATCACAGATTCCTCAGACACAGATCATCCTGCAGCAGGTTCAAAGCTGCAGGAGAGCAGCGGACCTCAAGTCGACTCTCCGAACAGATAACAAGAGTACAAAGACTACAAGAGAATGCAGCTTCCAGCACTTCTCACATGAATACCATTACAGAAGTATGAGGGGAGCAGGTTAAGTGCTGCCTTATAAATAAGGACCTGCTGATGATTTTGTCTACGAGTAGATAATGAAGACCAGCCAACTGGAACACACAGAGTCCGATGATGAGTCTTAAGATTAGTAATGAACCTCAACGCTCCAAGATGCGTGCACAAAACATCCCGGTCATGTTGAATGAACGTCTTGAAATCTCAGTCTGGACCAAAGGAAGGCTGGTGATGGAAACCAGAACTATTTATTTAAAGTGTTAGCACGTTCCCAATCATAACATACTCTGTGTTTATGTTTGAAAATTAGCAGAAAAATAACATCCAGGATGAAGAAAGATGACCTCTGACCTTTTAGTCTTCATTGTGATAGTTTTCATTATGAGGTGTGCCACTCTATTAACATTAAAATGGTTCTTTAATTAATTAAAATATTACTTTAGATGGTGGGAGGGAGAGTGAGAATTAACTTGAGGACCAAAACTAATTAACTACAAGTAAAATTGTTCAGGTTTTCAAAGTTACCTTGTAAAAATATTCAATACTTAGATACTTTAATACTTATGCCAAGTGTTTTATAACCAAAAAAAACTTTGTTATTTCAATGTCCGAAAGTGTCAAAAAAAATCCATTGTTATATTTTTGTCCAAAAGCTGCTGCTTCAGCAGAGCTTCTCTCCCTCTTTCTTTTCAAACTGTAACACACAGATTTGATTGTTTTTACCCCTGAGCTGAGCCTCTGAGCTGTGGTCACTCCCAGGATGTAGATACCTCCCTCCCCCCCAAAAAAAGAGCACAACTATCAAGACCTGTACAATAAATAGCAGCATTTCCTGTTTAAACCTCCAGAATAAAACCTTCTAACCTTAACGCTGGTGTAACACTGCTGACATTGGACAACAGCAGCTGTCATTCAAATCCTGAGCCAATTGGATGCAGTCTGCAGCCAACAGGCATCTACCCCCTTTCCCCAGGTGCACTAATCACCTGATTGAAACCAATCAAGGAGTCAGTCAGAAGGCAGCAGGATGCAGTCATTCCTAAAACAGTCAAGGAGAACTTCTGAAAGAAAAACACTGTGCTTACAACCCTGGAGACAAAGCTGGACTCAACTGAACCAAGACTTCAAGCCCTTGAGGAGCTGCTGTGCTGCAGCTGCTGAGGAGGAATGTGTCAGGACTGAACACTGGTCAGGTCATATTGCTGGAGCAAAGAAGATGGCGAGCTAAAGGAGCAACTTCAAGAGACTCAAGATTCCCTCAAAAGGCAGGCCTCAAGCCTGGCTGTCTGGTTAAAGGGTGTGGTAGGATGTGTGGTAGGATTTCCTCTACCTAAATAAACATTTGAATTCGTTGGATATCTGCACACACATGACAAATAACTGCAGTACGTGTAATGTGTTTTGGTGCATTGATTTATACGACTAGAATTGGAAATATTTATCATATGTTGTATGGAGGGTAAAAAGTGCCCTTAAGAATCTGTTAATTGAAGGCCTATTTTCTTTTTTTTTTTTAATTGTGGGCTTTTCCTTGATTAAGTTAAAGCGTTTTTTGTTATTTGTTAAAAATTTAACTTTGAAATACAAAACCGGTTATCAACATTCTGTGTCGGGTGTTTAATTCTCAGCCCAGTACCCCTTAATTTGTTACATCTTGTTTTTTTTGATAATTTGTTACTTATAAATACGTATTTTAGTCAAAGTAAATTTTGTATCCTGAGTGTTACACCGGCATGTTATGGATTAGGAGACTTTCAACATGAAAGACCACAACAAGGTGTTCTTCAGTTACTAATTCTGACTAACAGATTCAATCTGAGGTTTTAAGGCCTTTAAATATAACAGAACATATTATATCTATTCTGAACAATCTTCTTTGTTATTCAATTGATCACTTCTTGACTTAAAGCCGTTAATGACACCTCCATGTCTGACTTGCTCACTCACTGGAGGCAAACTGCCTGCTGACCTGATGTCTGCAGAAACTTTAAGTTCTTCGAAGAGCGGTCTTAAAACGTTGCTTTTCTCTCGTGCCTTTAGCTGTTGATTTGTCGTGTGTGTGTGTGTGGGGGTGGTCCTGTGTGTGTGTGTGTGTGTGTGTGTGTGTGTGTGTGCGTGCTCTGGTAGGAACAGTCTTATGGGATGGGTCCTTTTAGAAATGTTTTGGATTTTATGTGCTTCTGAATCTATTCTTTTTTGTTAATGATAGTTTGTATAGAGTTTGTTTATTGCTGTCTTCGGTGAAGTACACTAAGTTTATTTGTATACAATGTGCTCTATAAATAGCCTAAAACTGAATTTAAAGGACTTCCGTTAACGCTTAATTCTTAGACGACATTTCCTCTTAATTTGAGAGAATGATACTGAAATAACCCGAGAAAGTGACATTACCATGATTTTAAAAACATGCATTAATTAACCTCAAGAGCTGTAACCTGGTTATTAAGGGTCGTGCTTTAATTTTGAAGACTGAATTGCGGCACTTCCTGTTTGAAAGCTCGCGGCTTGACGCGGCTGCGGCAACGTGGATCAACTTCAACTGGATTTTGACGTCGAAAAGGAGGGAAGAAGTTGAGTCGGCTGATTTTATTTAAATCCCCCAGCCCCCTCTCAACAGGACACATCGGGACAGCCGGATGAAATGACTGACCTGGTGGTTTCCTTGGCGGTGTTGGGGGTCGCCGTCCTCCTCAGCGAGGCGATCCGCCGGACAGCTGCGCGGTGTTCGCCCGGCGCGTACCGGATTTACCTGCTGGAAGCGGCGTCCACCTTCCAGCTCTGTTGCTGCACACATGAACTAAAGCTGCTGGGTGAGACTGCCCGGCTGCAGCTGCCGGTCAGCCTGACCCTCACGTACACCATGACAGTCATACATGTAGCCTCTTTCCGGGGAGCCACATGTAATCCCAGCGGAGTTCTGGAGAGCGTCTGCCGCGGCACCAGCGGCGCCCGCGCAGCTGTTCTCCTCATAGCCTGCCAGTTCGGAGCTGCCTTCGCGGCGCAGTACTTCGCAGCCTCCGTGTGGACTCTGGGTCTTTCTGACGTCCACGTTAACCACCAGAAGTTCGAGTTCAGATGCTTCGACCCCCTGGGGGGCACTCTATTGGAGGCCGCGGCCGTGGAGCTGGGCTGTGCTTTCACCGTCCAGGCTGCAGCCATGCATGTTCACAAAGTGGACGAAAAACTTCGCGCTCACTTCATCGCTGCGGTCATCACCGCGATGGTTTACACAGGTGCGTTAACTACAGGGGCAGAAATGGATCCACAGGTTCCCCGAAAGTGAAGGTTGTTACAGAGGATGAAGGCCACCATGGATCCTGACATGTCAAACACTGAATGGGATAATATTCAGATCCAGTGAGGATTCTTTAGCTGGTTATGAACAGAGGCGATTCTAGAGTATCTTGGGGGCCCTCCAACCAGCATTCATCTCCATCATGTCTGCCAGTGTCCCACTTAGGCTACTCTTTCTGTTCTCTCTCCTGTAGATGGATAAAGCAAAAGAGAAACAAACAGCCAATAGACTGATACTGTAATAGATTGATAGATTTGCTGACTGCTTGACTCAAATGTAGCAGGGTAGTAATTATATACTCCTGACATAACAGCCTTTACATCTTCCACAGCAATGATTCCTGATTACTCACGAGGCACCGACTGAAAACGAGGACCGATATTGATACTGAGGTTTAAAATTACATCTTAGCCGATTACCAAGTGTGATACTGATGTTTTTTCTCACTGCTTCTTGTGTACGTCTCCCACAAAGCTGACTTTTCTCTCGTCTTTGACCATGAAAACAGATCTGAGTTTGTCCAACAGGTGACTTCCTCTTCCCAGTGAAAGAAACTCTTATCTGAATCAGGAGATCAGGATAATAGTTTTTGTTTAAAAAACCAAACAAATTAAATATGTACAGGATGATATCAGCAAGAGAGAGAAGAGGTACCACAGGGTGCTGATGTCTATAAATGGTTTCCTTTTCCAAAAAACTGACATATACCCAAACATATGACGATACCAGTCAAAGAAAACCAGCAAAAACTCAATTTGAAATGCTGGAACCAGTGGAGTTCAAACCTTTTTTTAAGAACATTTTTGGTTTCTTAAGGCAACAGTAACAGCTCATCTAAGGCGCAGTAACTTGCCATTTAAAGTGTGAATCAATGCCACACAGAGGGAGATTATAACACACCACTACCGTCACAGAACACTTGCTTTAAAAAACAGACTTTAATGGAGAAAGAGGACACTGACTTCACTTAAATCCCCAATCGTACAACATCAGTTTAGGTTGAGGTGGATGTGGTGAATATTTGGTACAAAAATCTACAGCTGTGTAGTTTCTCTTTTGTCTGTGCAGGTGGAAGTATCTCAGGAGCTGTTTTTAACCCCGTGCTGGCCTTCTCCGTCCAGTTCCCCTGCAGTGGCCACACCTACCTGGAGTACTGCTTCGTGTACTGGCTGGGACCAATTCTGGGTAAGAAGTGAAAACCTTTAACACATTGAGGGTGTTTCCTCCTGTTTCCAGTCTGGCTATGGCTCCATAGATCTCTTTGTGTTTTGAGGAGCCAATAATCACGTGTTATGTTCTCTATCTCTTTACATTACCACCTTCTTTTTTACTATTTTTCATGATTTATACCTTTTTTATATATACGTTTGACAAAATTCACAAAACAAATCTCTTGCGTCTTCCAAACATGTCACCAGGCGTGGCGAGCTGCATCCTGCTGTTTGAGAAGCTCATCCCTTTCCTGTCCGGGAAGAGTACCATTGGACTGGACGTCCCCGCTGCCGCCCCGAAGCAGAAGACGCAGTAGAAGAAGAGCAGCACACGCCAAAGTGAACCTTCAGTCAGTTTGTGGGTCTATTTTAAAAGTCTTTTGTGTTTCTTCACAAGTGTATGTAAACGTGCCAACGCTTCAATGGTGAATCTTAGTGAGGCACCTGTTGCACTAACTTTTTAATTTCACATTTTCAAACGACTTTCATTATGAGCAAATCATTTCTCCACTTTGTCCGTTAACAGCACAATGTAGGAAAAACAGATATTAAAAACATGGGGGGGGCGTTTTCTTTGTAACTAAAGCACAATGAGCTTCATGACTTTGGGAATTAATGATTTGCAGTGGGAAAAAAAAAAAATTCAATACTCTGAGACCCTGAACTGCTGCTAAAAACACTACAGATCTTAATTTATAGGCTTTAGTACGACACACTTTCTACTCAGATTGAAATGTTGTGAAAGTGTTGAAGGCAACATGGTTACTACGGTAACAGTTTTTGGAACTTTGGAACTCTGGGTGCTGTTGTTGCTAGGAGACAAGGTGTGACGTTCTGTTGTGTACTACTCCATAAAGCCTACAACCACTGAGCACATTAGGACCTGTGTCCATTATCAGTGCCTATTTGTAATACTAAACCAACGTAGTTCAGCATTTTCAGTGGCTCAACTGAACCTGAACTTTGGAATCTCTGCAGCGTCCGTCAATGTCACTTCTCGCTTACCGACCAATCAAAATTAAGCAAAGGGGGCTGGACTTCTGATACTCGTCTTTTCGAGGGAAACAAGTTCCAGGGTCTAGAGCTGCTGCTAAAGCCAGGACATGATTCATCTACATGGTTTTCTTCATGATATTTTCTTAAATAATGTAAATTATTAAGCACATGGAGCGATTTAAAAGCGACCTAACGGTTCACTACAGAGGAATGCACAGGTTAAATTTTGTAACCTTGCAACAACGAGCGTCGGTGAGAAGCGTTCTGAAACTGAGGTCGTGGTCGCTGGCCAGCTCAAAAAAGCACCGGCCTTCGATTAAGTGTTGTCTGCACCTGGAGGAACTCACTTCCTGTGGTCGTACGTTTCTTTTCAACTTGGAGACTGACAAACTGTAACATTTACTCAGACTAGATAAGAGTTCTGTCTTTAAAGATGAGACGTTTGGTATCTTAGTTTAGTGCTTAGACAATTTTGAACAAACAGACATGATGCATGTATGTTAAGATTCAGTGTGACTTTCAATTCCTGAGGTTGTTATCTTCAATTTCCATCTTGAATTTTCACACAGATCCTTCTTAAAAGTTACACAAAAAACAATATGCCTCAAATCATTTTGTTTTTAAAGTTTCCGTTTTGTATGAAAGTCATGAAGTGATATTTGACTACAGATCCATGGGCGCTTTGCAAACAGGATCTGCTACCAGCTCATTAATAAAGTAAATACTGTATCTGTAGGCGACAGATACAGTACAGTAGTATAAGACATTTACATAAAGACAGTGGAAAAGTAACTGATATGAAGAGATTCTAACTGCGGTACACATCCTTAAACAGAGTCTTTAGTCAGAGGGGGTTACAGGTGAAGGGAAGCCGCACAACTGTTTGGTCTGTTTCAGTTTATTGAAAGTGGGCTAACTTTGCACACAGATCAATGATGTTCAAATGTTTGTGATCACACCACAAAGCTTCTTCTTATGTGAACACTGTTTTCAGGAAACTGGATGTCACTTACTGTAGGACACCATGATGGTGATTGAGTCTCTGCTTTTTTTATCTCCAGAGTTTTGAAGACCAAAGCTTCTGTCGTCAGTTAAACCTTTCCTGCATTAATCATGTCTGTGTGTTGGTCGAGATAATTAGTAACTCTTTGTGCAATATGAAAGTACAAAAAAATGTCGATTTCTGTGTGAATCAAAAAACAATTCATTTACAACTTTGATACCTCGAGAGTCTGGATGATGTCCGGAGTACTACCTTTATGATTCTCTTAAACAAGAATGTGAATGAACATTGAAATTCATTTTCCTTTGCGTTTCTGATTCAGTTTGTCAGAAAAATGAACAGTATATTTTTAGATAACATTACATGACATGTTACTTTAAAGCATTTTAAGAATCTTGTGTGAAATAATTTGATTAAAAACAAAAATATAGAAAAGTTACATGTAATTGGTGGTGTTTTTTTTTCTTTTTTCTTTATTTACACTGTAAATAAGGTGGTCCCAGCATTGACCCTTGTGGAACTCCATGGCTGAATGTGGGTTCAGGAGAAAAGAAGAGAATTTATTCACCTTGCATTACAAATCGTTTGCATTCATTAGTATTGGTTTAGATGAAAAAGGGAAGTAAACATTTGGATCTCCTGATGTGTAAGCAAAATGAACATTGTAATTTTTTTTTGGTTGACACCCTAAGGGGATTTCTCTGATAACCAACAATTGGCATTCTAATTCAGCGGAAAAGCACTGTGTTTCCTAAGTTTCACTGTAAATAGTACGTAAAACAGAGGCAGCACTCTGCAGTGAACATGAAAAAGAAACAAGCAACTGAAATGCAATTAACAGCTGGAAAGTTTGCCTAAATAACAGAATGATAAAATTTGTCAAAATGCAAGCTGAGCATCAACCTGAAAAATGAAGCCAAATGCGGAAGTGCAAAATCCTGCTGTTCTGCTTGAGGCTCGCTCCACAAGCCCCCAAAGTTTACAGCCTGGTTTTAAGAAATTAGGAGATCATAAATCACTCTCATCTGTGCTAAGGTTAAAAAGGTTAAAATCCTGACTAAAAATAATCTTTTGGATCTTAAAATAGGAAAATAATCCAGACCAAAGAACAGAAATTTGACAACATAGCCTAAACTGATTGAAATAATTTCTTTAGTGTTTTTAGAGGACTTTTGAATAACCCCCCAAAAAGAATAAAACAAATCCTATTCAATCTTGAGTTCAGGATACTTTGGCCTGCATGGTATCTGTTACACAACGTGACCCTTTGCCCTCGCCTCACCCCACCTGCTCATGCTGCCTGAGTCAGCCAAATGCCACACAAGAGCTGAACCTAGTCACGCTGCAGCATAGATAACATTCAACACATTAACAATATATGATAAACATAGATTGACTGCATGGTAAATCTGTAGGAATACATGAAGAGGTGTTGATGTGGACTTCACAGGAAGCTGCAACATGCTGCATTAAGATATCCACCAATGACCTCAACAGGCAGCCAGAGGGATCTGTGGAGCTACATTTTAATGTCATTTTATGTGATAATTTCTTTACTCTCTTGCTGCTTGATCATCTGATGCCAGGCAACATAGATGTGTTTAGAGGGGTTAGCTGTCGGCCTCTTTGCGGGTCAATCCAAGATCAGCAGACCACCGATGAGATTACTGCTGCGTTCACTGCCTGAAATACAAACAGCTCTGATGAAGTCATGTGTTCATCTATCTTTAAACATTTAATCATTGTACCCAAAATCCTTCCACTTTGGTTGTTGCATCAGCTCAAGTTTCTCTCAGTTTGTGTCTGTTTTGACATTTAGGACGAGTTAAAAATGCACGCATAGCTGAAGTTCACAACAACAGGTTTGTGTTTCAGGTCACTCCTCCTGTCCTAAAATTGCTCTCCTCAGATTCCAGCTCTATCACCAGGACCCTCAAATACTCTCTCACTGTTTCACATAATCTGAAGTCACAGTAGAAGTCTTTGGAGCTTCACTAATTAGCTTCAGAAACTAAACAGGTGAACTTTTGTTTGCAGCATTGGCAGCTTTTAAAAAACTTACTACAAATGATTTCAGGCTTTTATTTATATATATATATATATTTCACCTGTAATAATGTCTTGAAATAAGATGTTCATCTGGATTATGTGGCTTGCATTAAGTGTAATAAAATACATTTCATCAGAGATTGCTGTATTGGCACTTACTAAGATTTCAGAAGTCAGAAAAGAGAAGATGACATAAGGCTTAAAACCATTTTTATTATGACAAATGTACAAGATCGGATTCATAAGAAATAACAGTAAAGTTAACAAAAAAAAAAAAGTAAGGAGCAGACAAAACACCAACAACCAGTCTACTATAGCATCTATACACAGCGGACAGGATGTGTCTTTCCTCCCAGATTCATCATGAGGTAAATAGGAAACTCTGTTAACACTTCAGTCATTGGCACCAACTTTCCTCCCTTAATACCATCCGTCGCAGCCTCTTAAAAATCACTCCTCTCTTCTATGCGGATCCTGCTACAGGTTATTTCATAACCGATAGATATCAACACATTCTCCTTTATCTCTGTGGAGAATTTTAAAAAACAGGTTTACGTACAGCACATAAGACATCCACATTCCTGTTCTTCCGACTCAGCCCACCAGAACACACACTTCTATTACGTCCGTAGAATTGGGTTTTGCTATATTCTGTCCTACTAATCTAAACAGCTAATGTGTGTATAGAAGCCTACGTTGTGTGCACTGCAAGCAGCACGTATAGGTTTTTGTCTTGGAAGTCATGTTGTCGGCTGAGGCCAGTATCAAAACAGTATGATAAATAGAGTGGTTTATCCTCTGTGAAGACCATGCGGAGACTCATTTACAAAATATTTTACAAACACAGGCCTTGTTTACTCTCTTAAATCAGATCAGCTGTCCTAGATTTTTTTTTTTCTGTGATAATCCTTTCTCTCCCCCCGTCCCCCCTCCTCCTCCTCCCTCCAGGCTTCTGTAACATCCCTTTAGTAGGTCAGCGCATGCTTACCTATGCAGCTTCACTGCAAATGACGAGATATTCAGCTACTTCACAAGTCTTTCAGCGCTGATGCAACAAGACAAGAAGGTCCTTTAAACATGCCGAAGTGTTACAAAAACTCTTGTGCCAATACTTCTTCCCTTCCCTTAAAAAAAAAAAAAAAACTATAAGAAACTCATGCAATCCCAAAGAATTGCCCAATATATTTTTCCATGATTACAAAAATGCCTCTAAATATATTACAGCAAAAAACTACAGATATACACACAGACTGGTTCCAGCAGAGGTCAGTGAAGTCATTGGTTTGTTTTTGTTCTGTCCATTTCCCCCCATCCAAAAACTGCATCCTGACTATCCCTTCAAAACAAATAATTCCACTAAACCATTTATTTTCTTGGATCTTGAGGTTCCTGAACGTTTGCAACTCAAACCTCAAGGTGATGAACTAAAGAGGATGTAAATATATAGATGTGTTTTTTGTATGTTGGAAGATTGAGGGAGGGCAGAACAAGAAGTGTAAAATAAAGGGAGAGGGGTGTTTTGAAGCTTAGTGTTGTTTTAGTTTGTAAAAAGCTGAGGGTCTGCAGGTTTTTGAACCTTCTATGAAGAACAATGTACAAAGAAATAAGACACTTTTACATTTCACTCAAAGAGACGACCACAAATAAAAGTTTCGATATACAAAAAATACATTATTATTAAAAAAAAATAATAATCACAGAACGGTAACGTAAATGTAAAAACAGGAAACTAGACTAGATCTCATTATCAGGAGGGACGAGCTTTTACTTCTGATTTTTAAAAAAGAAACGGACGTAGTACTCAAACAACCGTGAGTTCACCACAGGTACTGATGGCAGCGCACAGAGTCAAAATAATTATATATGTGTACAATATACAAAAAAAAAAAAACTACACTACTGTTCAACAAAACAAGCTCAAGAGGAAGGCCGACAGATGGATGCTGGTCGACTAGTCATCAGTCTAGAAGGTTATTCGACGTGAATAAATAGTCTAAAACAGTCAGAAGTGATCAGGGCAAACTGTTGGCATCTGGGGAAATGTTTCCTTTCTGCTGCCGAGTTGTGAGGGAAGATTGATGCAACGCTCAAGACAGTATGTACATCTGTGTGTTGAAGCTAGTTAGCTTAGCAACTAATATTTTAAACAGGAGGGAGCGGGAACAAAATGCACCGAGCATTACCTCTAAAGCTCGGTTATTTACTGTTTATATTAGAGTTGTAAAAGTACCAGAATTTAAAACTTAAAAGTTAAAATCAGACACCATTGATACCCGTTTCGATACCATGGCATAAAACAATAAAACGTAGAAGTCCTAGGCACTTAAAACTGGTTAACTTCTTGTTTATATAGTGAGAAAGTGAAAGCTAACTCCTGTACCTTAACGTCTTAATTTCACTAACATGTTGATAAAGTATTTGTGAAATGAAGACAGTGCTAACGTTTTAGTGAAGACCACATTGAACAAGACCAAGACATACTCAAGACCAGAGTGATCTGGGACAGAGACATTTAGGGATCGAGTCTGAGTCAAGACCAAGGCCAAGGCAGGACAAGACCATAAATATCACTGAAAAATCATCGTCTTGTGTGCAGCGGGCGAGTCACTCACTTAGACCGTAACACAGAGAAGGTTGTGGCCGTAACCGGGGGATAAAAATCAAACTTCAAATGAATTGAAGTTATTCGTTCTTATAGAAAGAGGTGTTTCCTTCTATTCACATTGATGACGTGGAAAAATAGCCTGTCAGTGGTGGTCTTGATTTAAAATCTGGAGTCCACCCAGTCCGAGACAAGACTGAGACTTTTAAAAAAATGGTCTTGAGACGGGTCTTTGAGCACCCCAACACTAGACAGTGCTGACTTTTTCTCTCGCTGCAATTTTGGACTAAAATTACGACTGAAGATCTGACCTCTTGAGGTCATGAAAATAACGGGGATTGCATCATTTTAAAAACAAGCGGCATTAAAAGATACAATTTTGACAACCTTAACTTGTAGTTTGTCAAACGTGCTAAACTGTTTTAAAAACATTTTTCAAAGAGAAAACAACACGATTGATTGCCATGGGGCACACTGTGCTTCAGTATGATCATAAGCTGCTGTTAGCACAAAAAGTAATATCAGTAAGAGTTAGAGGAAGATTCACAACAAGCAGTCGGGTTCTGCTGCTCGTACAAGAGGCTCCACTCCGAGTAGCTGATTATATAAGCTAAGCTAAGCTAACTGGCTGTAATTTCATTCACTGTGAGCATTAGAGAGTAGTATCAGTCTCCTCATCAGAACTCTCCGCTTGAAAGCTTTTCAATGACCTCTTTTCCCAAAATGTCAAATTATTGCTTGACGGTCTAAAATGTAAAACCGGAATCCATTTGAACACAAGTCAAGAACGTCAAATTAAGAATGGAATGACTTATTTTTTGCTCCTAAAACGGTAGAAGTCTTGTATCCTTAAACGTCTTCCCACACAATGAACCATTTCAGTGCCAATCACACATCCACAAAGACGAGTCCCGGAGCGGAAATCTGTAAAATCTCTCAGATGTATATAAAAAAAAAAGAAAGGATGATATGAGATAAGACATGAATGACACATTTTCAGAGGTTTGGCAGTGGAGCTGGATGCTGTGGTTGCTTTGCAGGTAAAGGTATTGTTACAGAACCCCCTATTCACAGAACAATCCCACAGGGACAGCTTTGGACAGGTGACAGAAGCATCCGGGTCAGAGGTCGACCAGGAAGTGTTGGTGTGTGGGGGGAGGGAATAATAAAGTTAAGCAATATAAAAATACAATACCACAAAAAAATGAAAGAGTTCAGCGTTTTTTGTTTCTACATATCTTCGTTATTGCAGACGTAGTCCACTAGGTCTGTGACTCCTAACAGGTCGTCTTCGTCCTCCTCCTGCGCCGCCGCCCCCGACTCCTGGCCGACCAGACCGTTGGGTGCGGCGGCAGCAGCAGCAGCTGGTGTGGCACTCGTGTTTTTGGGTGTTTCCACATTGGGAACGAGGCCTGGAGTGGCGGCGGCGGCAGCAGCAGGCTTGATGGGGTTCTGTCCGTTAGTGGGATTGCAGTCCGCTGGGATCGTTCCCTTTGACTCCTCGTCTGTTTGTTCAGCTGCCTTCTTCTCCTTAGGTTTCTCCTCCTCCTCCTTGCCCTCCTTCTCCTCTTTCTCCTTCTCTTCCTCCTCCTCGTCATCGTCCGAGTCGATGCGGTTCACCCGTTTACGGACAGGACGGTCCTCCTCCGATGACTCATCAGAGTCGTCGTCTGAGTCGTCGTCTTCAGAGGCTCTCCTGCGTTTCAGTGCCAGACGCCGGTGTCGCTGCCGGGAATCTTCCTCTGACGAGTCGGCTCTCCTCTTCACCCTCCGCTCCTTGGACTCCTCCTCCGAGTCTCTGGAGAAACTCGCTGCAGGAAGAAAAAAAAAAGACCTTTAGCTGTCATTACTGTCATCAAAAAACACACAGCCCTCTATAATTAAAGGATCGAAATACATCAACATTCATTAATCCATTGAAATCCAAAAGCAACAACAACCATTTATTTGAGATAATCTAACAACAAGAATAAATGAATATGTTTTAAGTTGTACATTTTATGTCCAGTTCTTAAGTCGAGTGCTCCTGACTGACCTTCGCTCTCGGAGCTGTCATGCGGACGTCTGAGTTTCACTTTGGCTTTGTTGGTTTCCGCCTGAGAGCCGTCGGATTCGGACGTCTCGTGGTAGTTCACCTGCTTCTTGTGACTCCGCCGAGACCGCCGTCGACTCATGTCCAGGTCGCTGTCGCTGAACTCACTCGAGCCCTCGGTCACTGAAATAGAAGAAACACAGAAAAGGCAATAAAGATGAGAAAGAGATTCGACCAAAAGGACAACCTGAGTCTCCTAATCTGCAGCATCAGCATCTTCATGTGATCTTAACCAATCAGAGCAGAGGAGAGAAAGTGAAGACAGGACTTTAAACCTTCATACCTATTTCATCTTCATCTTCTTCATCAGTCTCCTCTTCTTCATCATCCGAGTACCCTCTGGGTCTCCGCCTCTTTCTCGAGCTCCGTCGTCGTTTAGGCACCTTCCTCCTCCGCGAAGAAGAAGAGCGACGCTTACCGCCGCCGACCTCGCTGTTGTTAGACTCCGCCTCTGACTCCGCCTCCGAGTCGTTTTCAGACACCACAAACTCTTCTTCCGAGCTGCGAACGAGAGAAGGAAGAGATGTGAATGGATTTATGTAGTTAACAGTCTAGTTGAAAGTTTGCCTCTCTGTTTTGCTGTCTCACCTCTCACTGAGGCAAAACTCCTCCTCGCTCTCCTCCTCGTCCACGGTGCTGTCGCTGTCCAGGTCGTTGAGTCGTCTGCGTTTTTTCCTGCGCTGGCCGGCGTTGCTTCGGGGCGGACGGCCGTTCTCTTTGCCCTCCTCGGCTTGGAGGATGGTGGATATGTCTTTCCCTCTGTGACCTGTGATGTTGGCCATGTCTTTACCCCGACCAGCTCCTGTGAGGAAAAAACAAAAACAACCCGCATCGTTACTGTTCCTTTAAGAGCTGGGAAAAGTCCAGCTATATGTGGTGCTTTAGGAAATGAGTTAAAGTTGTATTAAAATGGAGTCTGAGGTAGTCGATTAGCTTGGCATAAAGACTGGAGGCAAAGAGCTAGGCTGGCTCTGTCCAGAGGTAAACATGTCACCTGTAGCACCACACGGGGAAAACAAGGCCTGGGTTGCAAAATGTAATTTGTTAAACTCTTTTTGTTTTTATCCTACTACAATTTTAAATATTTTTCTCCTATGTATTAATTTTAATATCTTATTGCTTTAATGTGTTGTATTTTATTTTTTTCATTTTTATATATTTTTTTAAAATTAGTCTCTCAATGATTTTATGAACTACTTTTTCGTCAATAACTTTTCTAAAGCACTTTGAACTGCAATTTAATTTGTCTGAAAGGTGCTATATATATAAAGTTTGATTGATTGATTGATTATTATTTTAGTTTCTCTTGTAATAAACTTTTACAACGGTCGAGTTTCTCTTGTTTTTGTAACGTCTTAAGAGCGGGCTCGTCTGCTCGTCATTCATTCTTTGCAAGAAAACACAATTTTAAGTTTTTTCATGTGTAAAATAGATTTTTTCAAACACGTCCTCCTACCTCCGCCCTCTGCTTCTTTGATGTCTTCCTCAATCGCCTCCTCGATCGCCTCATCAAATTCATCGAATCTGTAACATGGACACAGAAAAAGTGAAAACTTTATGAGTAGTGTTCTCTCCACGTTGGTGTTACACGCTGTGATGTAACGATTCAACCACCGCCGTCCTCCTTCATGCACGGCCTGCTCCGACCTCCACCTCAACCGCACGAAGTGTGGACAACAGGAACGCCAAAATACAAGTAGAAATCCTTCCTGCATATTATCCAATATGTTCTTTTTTAAAGCGTCTTGAGATGACATTTGTTAGGACTTGGCGCTTTACAAATAAAGATTGATTGAACCAAAAAACGTGAAATCAAATAAACAAGTGTCCAAAATGAACTCCTCAAAATAAGAAAATGTACTTGTGTGAACAGACCTGTAGCTGATGGATTTCTTCGCCCTCGTTGACCTTCGACCCCAGCTCTTACTTTTCTTCGACTCTTTCTTTTCTTTTATTATGATCTCCGGCTTTTCCTCCTCGACCTCCGTCTGCGAGACGAAGGAGAGAGTTTAGATTATGAACACCAACGCGAGAGTTTTTAAATCAGAAAAGAAAAATGCGATCACACTTCATACTCACCGAGGGCGTGATGATGTTTTCAAGACTGATTCCGACGTAAATGAGCCGCTCTTTCCTGGAAGAGATCACAGAACACGTTAAGAAAGGAACCACAAGGTGACATGACCTCTGAAAATGAACGACAACATTCATTTCCACATCTGTAGCTGAGATTGTGCTGGGTGATTACTGAAATACTACGTTTGTGATGCCCGTCAGCTGTTACGCTGTTTTGTTGGCATAAGAGAGAAGATCCTATCAAACAGCCCAACGGGACATTTCTCTGCATGTGACCCGTGTTGTTGGTCTGTCATCGAGGTCACACAACTGTTCTTGACTATATGCAAAGTGTTTTTTATTGAAACGTGGCTGAAATCTGAGAATAAGAAGTGGAGGGTGTTAGATTAGAAACAAAAAGAGTCGCCTTAGGCCCCGTGTCCACCCAGCGGTTTGTCCAGAGCGCTGGCTGTGCTCTCATAAGCGCTTGGATGAAGCGTTAAAAATCAAAGCAATTGAATGGCCGGCTTGTTTCTATGACAACAGCCGCAGTATGACCGACACTGCTCTGTTGCTTTTTACTGCATGTTTCAGATTTGACATCGTTTTTCCTTCATTATGAGCATCGAACGGAGGATGTTTGTCCTCCTGCTTTGTCTGGTCACTGAGCGAGGACGATGTGGGTACACCATCCGTAGGAGACAAAGCTACAGGGAATATCTTAAATTATGAAAAGAGCGACAGTGATGTCAAAAGCGCCTTTCTGAAAAGTTAGAAGATTTTCAGTTAAAGGCGCTCTGAGCGAAGCTGGGTGCTGCGCTTCTTTTCTCTGGGTGGACACCTGCTGCAGCAAACGCTCTCTACTCACTGAAAACATTTTAAAAAGACGCTGGCGTCCAGAAAAAAGTGGAGACAGACTCTAACTCAGTAAATTGTCACTACTGCAAAAGTACACTACTCTTACGACAAAAAACCTCATTATCCAATTTAAAACTCATGTAATCATACGTTTTAAGGAAACAGGACTTCTGTAGCAATCCCTAAAAAAAAATAATAACTGGAGCACGACTTGTCTCACCTCCTCTCCGCCCGTTCCTTCTTTTTCAAGGACGCGTCGAGGTTCGTGAGCTGCTCTTCTAATTTGTCACAGAGCAGCTTCTGCGGGGGGGGGGGGGGGGGTAAACAACACATGTAATCATTAACTCACATTCAATGATTTCATCTTTTATATTTGTGATGCTCTGGCTGGTACGTACATGCTGGCAGGGGGGACAGAACCACTCTCCGTCTGGGATGATCATGAGCGGAGGTCTCAGACAGGCCGTGTGGTAGCCGTTATCACAGGAATCACACAGTAAGATCTGGAAAAAAAGAGTCATGTTGATAGATGTTAACTCAGTTCATCTTAACATCGTCTTTTAATTCAATATGTCACACTTTGGTCTAACTTCACCAATATGTGCAGGTTTTTATTATGCCTAACAAACCAACAAACCAGTTGGGGGGGCAACCCAACTACAACTTCATTTATTTGCTGTTTTAGAAAGGGACATTTTCCCTTGAGAGAAAGAAGCCTATCAGTGGGGGTCTTGACAGGTCATTTAAAAATTACTTGGATTCCGCCCAGTCTGAGACCGAGGCCGATTACGTTTTTGAGTACTACAGCATTACCCAGGGAAAAGTAACGCTGCATAAGATCCACTCTGAGAGTTATTCCAGAAGAATTGATTCTGAGAATAATGATTATAAAGAAAACTGTGTCAAAGCTGGATTCACTCTCAGTGAGGGTAAAGGTAAAGATAAACTTTATTGATCCCCCGTGGGGGTACTTGGTGCGCTGATGACTTTCAGGGACTCTCACAGGATCAGACCCCCCGTCTCACAGGACTAGAAACAGCTGTTTGGAGTTTTGGAGCCCGATAATCCTTTAGACTCTTTGAACTATTCTCCTGTGATCATATTTCATCTTCCAACAACTCGTCCCCAACAACAGATGAGTATTTTCTGTCTGAACCACCCACACACACACACACACCACGGGGGACACTTCAGCTTGAAGATTTACAAGTTCATCTTGGTCTTATTTGTCCAGAACTAAAACAAAGTCACATTAGACTCCCTCCAGAGGCTCTTTGTCACTTCACTGAATGGATATTATCAATGTGACTCATTTGTCTTTTCTGAATTAGTCCACCAGGAGGAGCCTTCGGCCTTTCATTCAGGGACTTACAGATGTTAAGGGATGAAATATGATCACAGGAGAATTGTTTTTGGCTTTCTGTTGATTTGATAACTTTGGGACATGTGATCATTTTTCCATTTTTTAAGTGTGACACATAACTTGTTTCAATAAGTAGCTGCACGGAGAGATCCTGCGAGTACCCACCAGCTCCGGGTGATTTGGAAGACCACAATGTTTGCAGGGGTCGTCGTTCGGAGGTAGGTCGTCGTCTGAGGATGTCGACGAGTCGGAGCTTCGTCTCTCTCGGTTGCGGTTCCGCCTCTTCCTGCCTCTCTCCACCTTGTAGTCCTCGTCGCTGTCGTCCAAGTCCTCGCTGTCCTCCTCTTCGCTGGACGAGCCCTCGCTGGCGTTCTCCTCGTCCTCGGAGCCTTTCTTTTTACGACGCGCTCGTGTGTTTGACCACCGGACCCTCCGTCTCTTTCTCCCCTGAAACAGAAGCAGAAGAGGTTGACTCATCGGGAACCATGACATCAGAGGCCGTCATCTCGAGCTTTAAAAAAACAACAACAACAACAATGCAGACATAACGCGGAAAAGGAAGTCTCAACCGTTACAGAGAAATCTGCATCGTCTACCAGACGCTGGTTGCTGGTTAATAATGTTTGAGAGATTTAAACAGCCAGAGTCTTCACTCCAGAGGTAGAGAGTAGAGAACGAGTGAAAATTATGAAACAGCCACAGTTTATATAAATGTATAATTGATTATACTGAAAATGTAACATGTGGTTAGTGCACACGCCCCATGTAGGGAGGCTGTAGTCCTCCAAGGGGACGCCTCAGGTTCGAGTCCGACCTGTGGCTCTTTTCCTGCACGTCATTCCACTCTCCAGCTCTCTCTCTCTCCCCTCTCTCCCTCTCTTCTCTTGCTCTCTCTCTCTCTTCGATTTTACAAAAGTCACATTTTCAATGAAGAACTTTTACGAGTAAAAATAGTTTTCTTGAGGTTTAATGTTTGTAAAGGAAAGGGTTAGAAACATTCCTCTGACACCAGCAGAGGGCGCTCTTATCCCCACTCTCAGCTTGACTTATTGACCTGAAAGGTAAACTCATTTATCAACCAGGACGGTCTCCTGTAGTATCGTATATTTGCTGACACAGTCCTCGTCTTTCACTAAAGCGACCTCTCGAGCGGTCTTACCTTCGGTTTGGGCTGACCCTCCTGATCCGTCTTTTTCTCCCTTGGTTTCTTCTGAACAGTTTTCACCTCCTCCTCTTCCTCCTCCTCCTCCTCCACCTCCCCTTCTGCTTTATCTTTCTTTTCATCTTTGTCATCGACCTGGGACTTCTCCAGCTTCCTGTCGTTGATCTCCACAGCTTTCGGAGTCGGCCTGGAGATCCTCGGCGATCTCCGGAGAGACATCCCCGTGTTTGTATCGGACTCGGAGTCGCCCTGCCTCTCCCTCTCCTCTCTCTGGAGCTCGGCTTTCCTGCGATGGGTGGGCCCCCTTCTCCTCCTTCTGTGGGGAGTCTTCACCTGAACTTCTGCGGCAGCTTCCTCGCCGTTTGCTACCTCCTTCTTTGTCGCGGACTCCTCTTCTTCACTTTTACTTTTACTCTCCTCGTCCGTGGGCTTTTCAGAGTCCGCTTCTTTGCTCTCTTTCCCCGTTTCAGCCGAGGATTTCTCTTCTGATTCTTTGCTTCCGTTCTGGCGCTCGGAGTCATCTCTCCTGGGCGAGCTTTCCCTTTCCTTTTGAGCGGTT
The DNA here is from genome assembly GCF_963930695.1 of Labrus bergylta. Classification (NCBI taxonomy): domain Eukaryota; kingdom Metazoa; phylum Chordata; class Actinopteri; order Labriformes; family Labridae; genus Labrus; species Labrus bergylta. The sequence continues at coordinate 3,322,850 of NC_089208.1, read as the reverse complement.
TTCTCCTCCTTTGTCTCGTCGTTTTTGGACATTTTCTCAGTTGTAGAATCCTCTTTGCTTTCTTTGTCTTCACATGGAGGTTTTTCGATATCACTGTTAACTTTCTCCTTTTTGGTGCCCTTTTCTTTTCCCTTCTCTGCATCCCTTTTGATTTCTGACGATGGATCGACTTCTTTGGGCTGCTCCTCTGACACTTTCTCCCGCTCTGAGTCTGGCCTGTCAGATTTGCTATCATCCACTTCTGCCGCCTTCGACTTCTCAGCACGCTTTGACGGCTTATCTTCTCTCCCTTCAGACGCTTCATCTGTTGCCTTCTGTGCAACTGAGTTCATCTCGGTTTTTTCACCCTCTTGTGTCTCTGTCACATCGGGTTTCCCGGCCGTTGCCTCTTCTTCTACAGGCGTGGAGTCTCTCATCTCGCCGGCGTCGTGCATCGTGCGGTCATCGCAGTTGACAGATTTCTTTACATCTTCGGGCTTTTCCTTCTCCTCTGGCTTTTCTGTCTTGGTGTCAGAGGTCGCGTCGTCTTTTTCTGGAGTCGTCTCTGCGTCTTTGATGTTCTCTTTCTCCTCGACAGGTTTACATGATTCTGATTGGTCCTTCTCTTGAACAACAGAAGACTTCACACTCTCTTCTGCTTTCTCGCTGATTATTGCTTTGTCTGCAGAACTCGCTGTGACCTCTCGTGTCTCTTGATTAGAGTCGTCTTTTAGCTTCTCTGTCTTTTCGACGACAGGCGGCGGTGATTCTGCTTTCTCAGACTCGACAGATGTCTTTGCGGGATCTTTTTCTGTACTCTGCGTCTCTGACGTTTTGATCACTGTGTCCGTTTTCTCTGCGTCAGTCTCAGACCTCGTCGTTTCTTTAGCACCGTTTGTTTCTGTTTGCTTCTCGGCTGTTTCTGTCTCTGAAGTCTTGGTGTCTTCAGCCTGACTCGTCTCTGATGTGTCCATGTCTTCACACGATGGTTTCTCCTCAGAATCCTTTGATTTAACTTCCTTTGACTCCTCCGTCGTTAATGATTTATCCGCTTCCTTTAATGTCGTCTCGTCTCCCGTACAAGACTCTTTCTTATCCGCTGGTCGGGATTCTTTTACTTCTTCATGATTAGACGACTTCTCGAGCGCGTTATTCTCGTCTTTTTGTGAAGCCGGCGGCTCTGTCGGCGTCGGGGGAGACTCCTGTGCTTCCTCCTTCTTTTCTTTTGATGCAGAGCTTTCATTTGTGACGTTCACATCTTGACTTTTCTTGTCTACGTCTTCTGTGAGAGCTGCAGCTTTCTCTTCGCCCTTTTCTGCACTGCTGGCTTCCTCCTTTTTATCTTTCACATCGTCCTTGTCCGACTCTTTTTTTTCTCTGGCTTCTACAGTTTTACCTGCAGCTGCTTCCTCTTTGTCAACGGCCGCTTCGTTTAGCAACTCGCAGGAATTACTCTTGAGCTCCTTCTCTTGCGTGGGCTGAACCTCGCCGTTAACATGATCGTTGACACTCTGAGCTTTCTTTGTCTGCTCAGGAGTCGAGTCGGCTTTCAGAGCTTCCTTGACGGGCGTTACGGGAGGATTTTGCACTTTGATGCCACTATTTTTATCAAAGTCCTCAGTAAACTTCATCCCTCTTTTCTTCAGAGGGATTTTGGCCTGCTGGTCGTTCTTCAGAGCCTGTTGGATCTCCTCCGCGCTGCTCTTCTTGGCCTCCTCTGCCTTCTCCGGCTTTACCGTCAAACCCGGCGCCTCAGACGTTTGTTCACTCGTCGCTATGGTTTGTGTTTTAGTTTCCACCTCCATCGGCTCTTCTTTGATGTTCTGGGCTTTTGTACTGACGCTGTGATCCGCAGAGGGCTTTTCTGAGTGAAGTTCTGCTTCAGGTTTGCCTTCGATGACGCCGTTCAGAGAGGATATCGCCTCGGACGCTTCCGGCTTCAAATCGTCTTTCTCGTTATTCTCCGTCTTTGGACAGACGGCCTCTTTGGAGTCTTTGTTGTCTTCGTCTGACGTGTCCTCGATCTTTTTAACTTCACCTGCAAACACAAAGAAAACATCCAATGAGAGCAGATGAAGAAAACTGTACAAAAAAGATTCAAACGAAGCACATCGGTGAGAGAAAATGCTAATTTGGGTGTTCTCCTTTACGTCCAGAACAACAGTCTGTAAACACTTTTTAACGGTCTTACCTTCACCTTCAGGTTTGTTCTCCAGGTCTCTCTTGAGGAGCTCGGGGTCGATTTGTGTCTTCAGGAGAGCCAGAACCTCCGCCAGGTCGTTTCTATCTCTGCAGGGAGGAGACGGAGAACGATCATGATAAAAACTAAACAACACAGAACACACTTTTTGATTTGATTTCCAAAGCCCCCGATCACATTTTTCGGACGTACCTGACGATGCACTTCCACGACGACCCGTCCAAGTCGTCCTGTTCCTCCACGTAAACTCGCACGTTGTCGTCTTGGTCGAGCTGATACCAATACATCTGACCGTCTTTGTCCCGGCCGATCGGCTGCAGGCGCATCTTGTCCGGGTCCTCCTCATTGATGGCGGTTTTGAATTTCACGTTGTCATCGAACTGACACTCGCACAAATACTGGAAGAAAAGAAGACGGGCACGGGGATGAGTTACATTAAGAGACGCACTGATTGGACAGTTTCAATTCTGACACCAATGTTTCCTTCCTTTTCTCTCTCATGTTTGACAATGAAAACAAGTCAGAGTTTGTTCAACAGGTGACTTCATCTGCCCAATAAAAAACCTTGGCTACTGATATCAGCTACATGCCACATTTAGTATTCATCAACAGTAAATATGACAAAGAGAAGAGGAATCATTATGTAGTTACTTAAGGGTGGAACTTTGAATGAGAGGACAGGTCAATGTGTCCCAGAGAACATGTCAATATCTAGTCTGAACCTGGATCAATGAAGCTCCGTTTCCACCAAGTGGTCCGGTTTGATTCAGAACAGTTCGGTACAGTTTGCTGTAAAAACAATATCTGTGGCCCTTTCAGTCTGCTTTTAAGATATACCCTCATCACCTCTTTCTACATTCATATTGAATCTGTGACTGCGTAATATCGGTGTCCCAGTTTGTGAATTGCGTTTCAGCGTTGAGGAAGCACAGCGGGAGCTCCACATACACTCACAGTAGGACATGCACACACACACACAGCGCTGCACGCCCCCTCCTCTCTAACGCCTCTGTTACTACCTCTGAAGACGGTACAGAGGGGATCACTTCATCCCTCTATTACGCCTCTGTGACATTCAGACCGAAGGCCAAACGTCACAGGGGCGTAAATATCGCGGTTTGAAAACGGCAGTCTGAAGAGGGTTTATGAAATCTTCAATATGAGCAATAAATTATCTGGTTAAATGAGAGAGAAAAACCAGCCCTGATTATAAAAACAAACATGTTCTTACTTTAAGTATTCCCGTCTTGCACTCCTCCGTCATGTCTTTGTATCCTTTTTGTTCGAGTTCCCATGCCCAGGTTGAGTTGAACTCCTGGCATATCTGCACAGAAACGAGAAAATCACACATTCAATCTGAGAAGCTTCACTTTGGTGTTTGTGAGAAGAAAGTTCAGTTCGACTGAAACGCTTCCCGCGATGAGAGCTGCTAACCGTGTGGCTCACAATCATAACTGAACCTGATTGTTAATTACATTTACTCACAACAACAAAGTCAGAGGATGGAAGAAGTGATGAAATTTAAACATCACTTCACCAATTTGTTTTAGAGGTGAATCTATCAAAGCAACTCCAGAGGGTAAAGGGTATACACCAGGTTGCAGGATATGAGAAAAATGTGTGATAATATTGTGCCATATTGTGAGAACAATACGAATTCTAGAAAAAGAGTGCATATTAGCTTTAACTCAGTTTGTCTGATGTTCTCCATGTTTTACAGAACACCTGAGTTTTAACGTGTCCCTTCTTAATACAAAATACATTTCAAATACAATTTTTTCTCCTCCACTAAATTGGTATTAAGTAATTTTAGAGTAGCTGAAAGTTAGCTTTAGCTTCATCTGACTGCATCAAAATGCAGTTTTTCTTAAATATAAACATGAAAGCGTTTGTCAAATAATCTGTATCCACTGTCCACAGACTACTTTTACTTATTACACACGTACGACGTATGAATAAAATACCCAGAGTTCATAATTCACCTTTATCAGATATTTCTCCCATCGGTCCGCTGACACCGACTTGCCAATCTTCCTCAGCAACTTGACGTGAAGCTCAGCCAGCAGCTTAGGAACTGAGGAGAGATCAGAAGATAAGACGTGGTCACACCATCACTCACTAAACTAAGTTTAGCTCTGTGTCAGGGGGACCAAAGAAAAACAAACCAGTATGAGACCGAGGAGAAGTGACTGCTAACGAAGCCATTTAAAGTCCAAAGCTGTGAACTGTTTCAATATTTCTAACTGCAGTTTGTCGTCCATGCAAAGTGTTTGGCCTGCATTGTTTACTTCTCTTGAGCAGACTAACTACAAGATTTACAGCCTTGAATGATCCCCTTGATTGTTGACAAAAGGACATTTCTTATTGATGGAGAAATAAACGATCTCAAATATAAAAACATGCAGTAAGAAGTAACGGAGCCGTGTTGATCATATTTAGATCGTTTCTTTTGTAATTAACTATTACTGAAACATTCATCCACACATTTCATTTGATTCTGTTCTCCAGAGATAACAAGTAAGGTTGTAAATAAAACACATTGTTGACTTATTTATCTCAATATCTCGTGATAACAGCGCTTGGTTTTCTCATGATGCCGAGTCTTTTTTTTTACGAAAACAACGAAGATGTCCTCGTGATCACGGGGAAAAGCATAAAATAAGAAGTTTGATGTATGTCCTCTTATGGTTACCGTTGAAGGGACGATAAAAAACAGATGAAAACAGGTTTACTTTAGTGTGCACGTGTTTGAATATAAAGCTTTGTTGTCCTTTTACAGGTCAGAGGGCTGTCCTTAAAAATGGAGGGAAAGTGTTGAGCTTGTAATAATACAGAGAAAATACAGAGAAAAGAAAACAAACAGTGCAATAATGGAAAGGTGAAATAACAGAGAGGCTTCATACTTAAAATTTGATTAAAGATACTTAAAAAACAGAAGGAATTAAAGTTAATAAAGGTCTGTCTCTTAAATATGCATGCTTTGAAACAATAACCTCAGCAGAGGAGGTAAATAAAGAGCCATGTGAATGTTGTATAACATGATAATAACTCAGATTAACAGACTTTGTAAAGTGAATTATGCTGACTTGTCAATAAGCAATACTGTGAATTATTTGTATTAGATAGCTGTCTGTGCTTAAAATCGAATATTTCTCCAAGATGGACACTGAAGAAGATCGATATACACGATTAATACTAATAAAAAGCAATAAAAGTTGAATATTTTGATGTTTTAAACCGTGTAGGAGCAGAAGATGACTATGTGAGGCGAGAATATAAAAACACTCCATCAGGAAGAGTTCAGACGGGGCAGCGCATGCGCAAATCACCCCAGCTCAATTAAAAAGAAAGTCAAGTCAGCTACAATTAGCACCACGGGCGGAAGTGGAACGAGTCAGTGTTATTATTCTAATACAAAAAGAGTTTATCTTCGATGGTATAATACGAGGACATGTGTGGGAATACTTATACTTGACACTAAATAGTTATTATGAATGATCATCGCGGGTAATTCAGCGTAAAGAGCATGTTTAACGCGCTACATGAACTTTATTTTGAAAGGTCGCACCGGATGTCTTCGATATTACGACGCGCTTGACAGAAGCTGTGCGAACCACTCCATGGCAAAATATTTTAACTGTAAATAAAGTGCAGAATTACGAGCCCGCCGCACACAACGACACCTTTAACGATGTAAAATCAAAACTGACGACATTATGCATGAATGATCGTCATGTTTTACTCCCGCAGACACTGAAATATAAACATATTCGTGTCTGTGTTGTGTTACTACTAACGTTACAACGACTGGAGAAAAAAATTAAGCCCAATTCAAAAAGCTAAAAAGTGAGAGAAAAGCTCGAATAAATCGGCGGCTTCGCACATTGCTGCTCTTTAAATTATGCACGGATGATTTCCCCCCCCTCGAAAGGCAGCTCTGAGTCGCAGTTAAGTTATATTTAAGAACACGAGAAGGTTAGAAAACCACACAATAACACACGGCTAGCTCACCTAGCTGCTAGCCTGCAAGCTAACGATACAATTATCATTAAGTCTCTCCTCCTCCCCGTCAGCAGCTGCGGGGTTTCCCGCCCTACCTGAGGATGTGTCCCGCAGGTATCTCTCCAGCTGTGGAAAGGTGAGCTCCGGCAAGTCCAGCAACGCTCCGTACCGCTCCAGGAAGGAGCAAATCACGGCGTAATTTGGACACAAACCGGGGGAAGAACTCGCCGTTGCCGCCGAAGCAGCCATCTTTTCCACACCAGTGTCAATGCAGCCGGAAGTAGCTCCGGTGCCGACAAAATAAAAGTCGCAATAAAAAAATAAAATGTATTTATTTAGCTCTTTTCAAAACAGGTTTACAACGAGAAAATAGAAGGATTGAGTAAGACATCTTGTAAATATACGTAAAGAACATGTTTTTAAATGGATAAAAAAAAAAAAAAAAAATTGTAACACTTAAATGATTTTGAGGCTTTATTGTCCTCCAGATGTTTTGCTCACCCTCAGGTCAACATCAGTTTCTGCCTCGTTCATGAGATGAGATGAGATTCAACTTTATTGTCATTACACATATACAAGTACAGAGTAACGAAATGAGGTTTGACATCTCACCAGAAGTGCAATAAGCAGAAAGTGCAAGAATCTGTGCTATGTACAGTAATTACAAAATTTACAGATGTAGACTAAAAAAAAGTGAATTATTGGGTATATATGGCTGGATTCATGGGATGCTATAAATATAAATAAATGCTATAAATATAAATATAAGTATATTTTTTGGATTATAATATACAGATTAAGGTGCAGTGAGCATGCTATACTAGATTACAGATGATATACAGAATATGGACATATTGTACAGGTCGATAACTTATTGAGGTCATATGCTTCATATGCTTCTTCACGTTTGTAAACCTCTGTTTTTAATACAAATAAAGTTATAACTACTACACCTCAGACAATACACAGACCAACAACATTTCCTAACAACAAAATGTAATTTAATAATCTAATTTATTCCCAAAGATATGATCATTTATGTTGAGAATGAACATGTTTTATTTTGCTCATCTTATGTCTGCTTCAGTTTTAAGTCTGTTTCTCAGCGTTGTTGTATCATGATGTATTAATCCTAAAAGCCTAACCAGGTACAAGGACTGCTATAATTAGCCATCGCTATAAGTCCTACAGGTTGCACTGTTATTAGATGTAAGAATGCCTACATGTATGGTCCCTGACAAATGAAATGCTGAATATTTCTCCTGTTGGGGACTGTCATTAAATTGTTAGGCAAATGTAAATGTTCGTCCCTGTCTGACCTTTCTTATTCACACAGAGCAGAGAGTTTGAAGAAGGCTCAGTCCATCCTGGCAGATCTTAGTCATCCTTTGTCCAAGGAATTTAAGTTGCTGCCGTCAGGCCGCAGATTCAGCCTGACAGCATGCAGGACAACGAGACTGAGGAACTCATTTTATTTATTGTCCATCATTATGCTGATGCTGGCTGAATGTATGTTATTTTACTGCTGACTGCAAAACTAATTGCCCTCTCACAGGGAGAATTAAGACAACCTTGAAACCTGGAACTAAATATTTGAATAGCACCGACAGGATGTTGTTTTTTTAAAGAATTTTTGGGGCATTTTCTACCTTTATTGGAGAGACAGGACAGTGGATAGAGTCAGAAATCAGGGAGAGAGAGAGAGAGTGAGGAATGACATGCGGGAAAGGAGCCACAGGTCGGATTCAAACCTGGGCCGCCTGCAACTTTCTGTTGAGAGTGATGCGTTCACTGTCATCAGGATAACTGTCTACTGTAATTTGATCACTCTGATGATTTATACTTCTGCTTCATTTTTCAAGCAGCCACCCAACTCTGTTTTTTTTTAAATTGTGACATTCAGGATCTGAAACTTCTGCCATTCTTCAGAAGAAAATGTTGCAAGTTGATATGCATGGTTTATTTAATTTCTCTTGATGTTCCGTTTAAGTTGAATTAAAACATATCTACTCCGTGTGAAATGTTGGTCAGGAGGCGTATTTGTTGTCCAAGATAAGGAACACGACCTGAAATCAGCAGATTGGGTCATTAGTTATGTTGTTATGAAAACAAAAACTCCACGTGTCAACGAGGAGAGATGCGGGATTGACCACATCTGTTTGCAATAATATTATTGGCAGCTAGAGGGTGCTCTGAAATCACACACACACACACACACACACACACACACACACACACACACACACACACACACACACACACACACACACACACACACACACACACACACACACACACACACACACACACAAAGGAGCCTTTCTGGTTTGATTCATTTAAGCTATCTTTATTTCACATTTATTTGTACACAATAAATACAATTTAACATCCACTGGTGTGTAAATATGACGCCCTGCAGTTTCAGCAGAGCTTGAAATGTGGGCAATTTGTCACTGAATTTCAGATCCAGACTAGACGTGGAACCAGGACCAGTAGCAAGTTAACAACAACTTCTCTATTGGGAAAAAAAATACACTTCTTCTTTTCTTTTTCAATACAACAGGGTAAAAGCAAACTTCAAAAATAAGTTTGATGTCATTCAGATCTCAAGGAGATCAACGAGAACACAGCGACATGGCCGACAGATATCTCTTTTCCTCTGATCCAATTGAACTAAGGTTTCATACGTATTTTTAAATCCTAATTCTAAAAAAGGTAAAATAACCAAAAACAAAAAAAAAACACTGTGCTGTCATTTGTACAGATATCCATCTCCAAGCTCTCTGTAAACTATATTTCATAAACAAACTGTGACATCTCGACCTCAAACAAAGACACTACGACGACTATTTAAGGCTAAATAATACAAGAGCGGGTTAAAGGAAATGTTTCATACCAATATAGCTGGTGAACAAAAACGTCAAACGAGGAACTTAAAACCGACAACGCAGCATCCACAATACTGAAAAGGAATAAGAAGACATCAAAAAGTGCTTCACTGTGACAGTATAGATTCTTATCCGTAAAATTGGACAGCTAGCAGCTCAGGGTGGTTTCCTCCTTTTTTCAAACGAAGGCGTGTTTTTAAACTGCACATGACTTCGTCGTAAAACTGTCATCGACTGCGACCGCTTCCACTGCAGCAAACCAGAGACTTCTACTGGCAGCGCTCATATCTTCTCTGGATCTTTGTTTTTACAACGCACGAGGAGGGAAAGTAACAGTTCACTGCGTTACTCCCTTTAGAGCCGTCTTAGAAAACTAACACAGAAAGAAGGATTTTAAACAAATACTCAACAATAAGGTAAAGGATCCATTATTTATTTATTTTTTTCTAGGAGATTCTCCCTACTGACATAACAACTAAAATTGCCACTTTTCCCTTTGTTAGTGTAACTGTGTGGAGTTACGTGTGTTTGGAGGAGAGGACCAGCCTCGCTCCTGCTGGAGTTAGTCTTTTTTTTTTTTTTTTTTTTCTTTTTTGATCGAAGACTTTTGGTTTATGTTGAAGCTACGTGTTCCCAACATGACGTGTGATGAGCGGCACAGTGTGACGTTGTTGCATAGAAGAAATCCAATAATGGTGCCGGAGCAGCTCAGCGAGTGATTCAGGGTTAATATTTAAAAATCATTAGTGTTCATGTGGTGATGATGTGTAGACATGGATTTGTTTCAAAGCGTTCACTGCTTTTCATGATTATAACTCTGCACCTCTGACCAATCAGTGTATCTGTGCCAGGTTGTTTCACTTAAAGATATCCTTTTTTCAGTCTGTTGAGCAGATTGACATCACTCTCCATCCTGTGCTAAATATGAAGCTACAGCCAGTTAGCTTACTTTAGCAGCTGAAACAATCGCAAGACTTATTGACAAGCTAACAGACTCATTTGATCGTTGACTAAATGACAAAAAGAATCCTTTAAAACATGGAAACTTCTTGCTTTTCTTTGTATTAAATCTTAACATAAACTGAATATATTGGAGATTTGGAGCGCCGTAACAAAACACTGATTTAAATCACTTTGGATTCTGAGAAGCCGGGATGTTTATACATACATTTATATATTTATTTATTTGATGATTGATTTAGAATTCATCGTAGCCCCGCTGACGTGGGTTAGCACAAAGACTGGAAACAGGGCGCCATCGGCTAGCTTTGCTTTATCTAAAGGTAACTGATCTCTGCCTGTTAACACCTTGAATGTGCTGTGACACTTTCATCCTACATGTTGTCACCACGTATCAGTCATCTCTTTCCTGATCGCTCCTCCTCAGTGTGATGTTACCAGACAGATGAACAAACCATCTTCTTCTCAGAATTGAGTTGCAGCGCGTTACTCTGTCCCTAAAAGTTGTTTTTAATTTAACATCATTGTTTGTAATTAATGCCCGGGTGATTCATCCAGTTCTATTAGTCATGCCTGCACAGATGACGATGCATCACACTGATCTGTTATCACTATATCAGTTATTATGAGCGATAGCAAAGAATGGAAACAGGATTGGAGCAGTATGAATTTGGAGAACAAGCACCAGGACAGATGCTTTCAGACGCTTAGATCAGACGGTCTGTAGGTGAGACTCATGTCCAGGTTTAAAGAGTTGGACAGTACGGAGCGGAGGACGTGTAGCTTTGCATAAAAGTCTTGAAAACAGACCTTTCCATCGGTCAAACCGCGGACCAACGCTGGTGAAGGGAGTTTGAATAAAACTGAACATGAGAGGAAATTAAAGGATAGTAAAGAGAAAGGCACGTTCTCCCTCCTCAGCACACTGACCCTGTGAGGTGCTGTGTGAAAAGACAAAGAGCACCAAGTGTCCCGGCCTCCACGTGTCTTCGGAGGGGGGGGGTTAAGGTTTCTCAGGTTTCCTTTAGGAGTCCGTTAAGAGTCAGAGAGTCGCTGAGTCCCAGCTGGTTCAAACAGAGCCTTCTTCTTCATCGCCTTCACCACCAGGGTGCTGCCTTCAAACCAGCGTGATCTCCACCTCCTCCCTCCGCTTCACCTGCCCGCGGGGATGCTGCTTAGGGGGCGGAGGAGCAGCACGGACCTGCAAACATCCATCCCCATCGGTTCAATAAGAATACTGATGACAATGTGTCGGTCATTTTTTAGTGGAAGTTAAAATGTGAACTCACAGGTCGAATGGTGCCAGCGCCGCTCTCAGGGTATTTTGGAGGTTGAGGCGAGCCTTGAGCTGGACCTGAGGAGAGCAGAGGACACAGCGTTACCATCGGGTTCATACTTCACTCATACTCTGATGCAGACAAAAAAGAAGATCATCTTACTCTGAAAGGGGCTTTTGTGTGGCGCCGGTGGCGGCCTGTGATGTCCGTTGTGATAGGAAGGAGGTCGACCAATGGGAGAGGCCGTGGCGCTGCAGGGACTCGACTGAGGAGAGGACGTGGTGGGCGTCTGAAGGGGGCTGCTGTGGAGGGGCCCCGGCTGGAAGGGACTACGAGGGGATCGATCGCACTGAGCCAGAGGGGAGGGCGACGCCTTGAAAACAGAGAAAAATATATTAAACTGCTTTTTCTGCTGAGTATTGTTTTGCCCAGTCGCTGCAGAAAGATAAAGTTTATATGTAATTACTGTTTTAAACTTTAATGTTTTTGATTAATCAGCTCAGTGCAGGAGGATGTCATTTATAAAAATAAAACAAAGTCATCCAAAGTGTTCATTTTAGTGCTGATGTCTAAACATTCATGTCCCATCCAGATGTTTGTAAGCTTCCTGTTTTTCTACATCAACACACCTGTGCACTGCCATCTCTCTGTCCATCTCCGTTCTCGCTGCCACCGGTCAGATCCTCCACCAACACGGCGGGAAAGACGCCCACAACGCCGTTGAACTCTCCCTCCCAGAAGCCGTCGTCCTCGTGGGTCTCTCTGCTCAGGATTCGGATGATGGCTCCTTCTGGAAACGACAGCTCATCCTCCGTTTGTCCCGCGTAGTCGTACAGGGCCTTCGCAAACGACACTGAAACAGCAAAAGGACGGCTTGGTAAGTCTACTAAATATCTGGATATGGATGGAAACCATGGAAACGTATATACACTGGAGGAATCCCTTACCAATGGAGTCTCCGTTGACAGAGCTGGTTGGGATTTCAGTCTCAGGTTCTGTGGAGTTGCTGGAGGAGTGTGATCGAGCGTCCAGCGCGGCCAGAGCCTGCAGCATGCTCAGCAAGCTGTTGGACGAAGGCAGCTGTAAGTATTTCTCTGGGACGTAGCCGACCTGTCCGCTGCGGTTTCTGGCCTGGAAATGCAAAAAAATATATAATCTGACTCTTGGTGGCCAAAAAATAAACAACAAAACAAAAAGCCATATAAAAAACCAAGTGCAGTAGAAGACATTGAAATCTTTGGCTTACAAAGTGAACACAATTCAAACGCACCTTGACCCAGTCCTCCATGTCTCCATCATCGATAACCTCGAGGATTTCCTGCTCCTCGATGGTGAGTTCATCCGGCTGAGACGACTGGAAACAACGTATCAGATCAGGTTCAAATTTAGCAGTTTTAGGAAATGTTTTTTTTTTTTTACAGCACATTTAGCATTATCTTATATTCCGTTGGTACCTTGTAGGAGTAGAGGACTTTGCAGGTGAGGGGATAGTTTTTCAAGGTGCTGGAGGGGCTGGAGCTGCTATCGTCCAACACTTCACCGCTGTCCTCCATCTCCTCCTCATCCTCTCGCTCTAGATCTGCTGTTCCCTGCACCGACAGAACAGACGGGAAATAAAACCAATCCTCCTTAAATCAAGCTGTTATGATGATCTGCATCTCTCATCTTTAAATACTCATGAGTGCTTTGTGGGTCTTACAGAGAGTGAAGGATCATGGGTGTTGAGGTTGTTCCAGCGATCGTTCTCCAGCTCCTCCATCACCTGGTTCATGGCGCTCTTCAGCCATGTTTCCACAGCGACGCCTGCCTGTCGCAGCAAATCCAGACGGGCCTCTGCTTTCACTTTCACCGTCTGTAATAAAAATAAATAAAAAAGACAATTAAAATGAGGACAAAAGAGGAATAGAAAATAATCTGGACAAGAGTTTGGAAGTTTGGCCTCAAAAAAAGCACAGAAACTGTCATGAGTTGAATTTTTAAAAGAGGATACCGATACTTTTTCTGGCAAGGATTTTAGATTTCATACGTGTAGATGTTGGACAACAGAGGCTGTGTTGCATTACATTTTTTGTGTTCAAACATTTTTTACAAACACTCTCACACTAATTGTGCTTTTATTATTTATTATCATTATTTATTAAAACTGCAATATAATAATAATAATGAATAATATGTCCATGATAACAAAGTGCAATAATCTTGAAAATGTGTGTATATATCCCATCTGACTCTTATTTGTGTAAATATTTATTGTACCTATTACTGAAACCTTATATTCCTATTCTATTTGATTAATATTTTTATTCTATATTTCTACTACTATATTGTATATTTTGGAGCAACTGTAACGACCTCTGGGATTCATAAAGTCCAAACATGTTGTGTTCAGCTTTATTACACTTGCTTGGTGCATTTTCCACTTTGCATTGATTTGTTGAGGCTCGTGTGAGTCTGAATATCTAACTCTGATGCAGACTAAAACCTGGACCAGGACCAGTTGAACCGGAAGATCTCAGTCGGTTTCCAACTGAACTTTAATGGAGTCAATTTGTAATATAATATATCATAGATTTGTGGTTTCCACAGGACAGCAATGATACAAACTAATGCAGCTGATGTATCAATAAAGGACCCTGGACAAACAAAGAACCCGTTCGATGACATTCGTCCTGTAATTTTTACTTTAAGATGTTGTACTTCAGACAGTGAATGAAACCCATCTGTCATTATGTCACTTTGTCATTTTAAAAAAAGGAGCCCCCTAGATATCTTGCTAAGGACACCTGCCTGACCTTTGAACCCAATTTGAGCACCAGTCCAACACAATATGTTGAGTTGTTGCAGAATCAAAAAACCCAACGATATGTCAAGTGAAAAAAGCAAAAACATAAACAATCCTCCTTCAAGAAGACACTGATGATTATATTCTTAAAGGTTTAATGAAGTCAGGTTTTGAATGCAGTGCTTTGACTTGTAGTGGAGTCTTTTCACTGTGTGGTTTACTTTGACTGAAAACTTCCTCCACCACAGTAAACCAGCAGGTGGAGCACTGGGGCCACTTTTAGTAACCTGAGCCTGATTGAGAAAACAGAAGAGCCCATTTCTTACTCAATAACACACACACACACACACACACACACACTCCACACACACTTTACCTCTGCCCTCCTCAGACTCTGTCTGGCCACCTCCATCTTGGTCTCCATCTCTCCGTTGTTCTGCTCAGATGAATCCTGTGTCCCGTATTCCTCCAGGGCCTGGAAACACAACACAAACAGATGATACTCACAACCGTCATCTGAGTTGTATAAAAACATCACAACATTGAATTCCTCCTACAGTAATCCCCTCTAATTGAAGACATTTGATTGAGCTTCAGTGGAGACACAGTGACTCATTTCCTGCTTCATGGAAACAGATTGTTTGATCCTGGAAAAAACGTCACTGACAGAGTTTGGGAATAATTTCCTGATGTGGGTTTCGAAATAAACCAGGAAGAGAGGGAGATTACAGTAACTGATGATAAACTCTTATCATATTTATACTGACACATGGGGAATGTTTTTATGATCTCTGGGTTTGTTATTATCGACCTTCTTCAGGTTAAAGGCCAAGTTCCAATATGGTTGACACAGATATAAACCGCTAATTTAACTTTATGACAACTTTAAAGAACCGCTGTGGCACAGCACATTATCTCAGGGTAATCTCAGGCCGCCTTTCAAACTCATCTCTCCATTAGTAGAGTCACGTACTCACCCTCTGAGTGTGGATGATGCTCTTGTATTCTCGGGCCACGCGGCTCGCCCATTTCCTTGCCTCTTTATCCAGACTGTGCTCCTCTGCCGTTCCATTTTCTTTCTCAAGCTGCAACACCTGAACACACACAAAAGAGAGAGAGAGATAGAGAGAGAGAGAGAGAGAGAGATAGAGATAGATAGAGAGAGAGAGAGAGAGATAGAGAGAGAGAGAGAGATAGATAGATAGATAGAGAGAGAGAGAGAGAGAGAGAGAGAGAATAAGGGAGGGTAGGTAATAAAGTTAAAAAAAAACAAGAATGCATTTCAAGAAAACAGGGAAACGGGAGGGAATTTCAGGAACTTATTACAAAACAACAAACCGTTACGATAGTATTACGGTCATTTCTATGTTGCAACATGATCATGTAACACTTGGTGTCCACAACGGGGGTTTTTTCTGAGTGCCAGTGTCATTTTCAATTGAGGAGAGAGCGTTCTCAATCACAGGCAACCGATGGGAGCTTTTTTCTGAGCGGCCGCTCTGAGTGCTCAAGTTGAAATTCTTTCAACTTTTCAGAAAGGTGTTGTTGACGTCACCTGCGCTCTTTTCCAAATGTGTGATAATCCCTGTACTTTTGCGTCCTACAGATCGTGTCTTGTACACACATCCTCTTTGCTCCGTGTCTGATCAGGAAATAAATGATCTCAAATAAAAAAAAACATGCAGTAAAAAGTAACTGAGCCGTGTTGATCATACAGCGGCCGTTATCTATTCACTGCAGTTTGGGGTCAATATCTGTCGAGGACCCTGTTGGGTTTTTTTCCAAACTGGAATAATAATATTCAGCACCACGCTTCCAAAATGTTATCAGCGAGTCAGGACAAGAATATATTGCCGTATCGATATTGTGTCTCACCCCTACTGTACAATATATCAACTAAATGTTAAATAAAGGTTTATATTGACCGGTTTAGAGTCAGGTTTGTTCTAGTTACTGAAACTGTTGTCAACAAACTTTCAAAGCAAACTCTCAGAGAGCTCTGCCTGTTTTTGAGTTCTTTCTGAGGTTGTTTGTATAAAATGCAATCTTTGTTAAAAAAGTGTCCAAAATAAATTCTTACTTAAGCTTTAAGAGGACCTTGTGGTTTTCCTAAAGGCCTGTGAAGGGAACTACCAGTGTGAGTTATGTTTATGTTGATGTGGCAACTTCCTCTTTACATATAACAGGGGACTGGCTAACACATACAGACAGCAGACAGGAGAGGGGCTGGAATAGAGCGTCTCAGCATCAATTCTGTTCCAGTCTGATTCTTCTGGTTGTATTGAAGTAGTTAATTATCATCCAAAATGTAAGACAGAAAGGAAACATAATGATCTTACACGCAGAGGTCCAGCTGGCTCTAAATTCAGTAAAAAGGGAAAGGGGGCGACTCGGTTTGCCTCGTATCTCTTAATTTAATTTGATCTTTATTACATTTTTAGTTAAGACGTTTCCACATGACAACAGCAGTGTGTGTGTGTGTGTGTGTGTGTGTGTGTGTGTGTGTGTGTGTGTGTGTGTGTGTTGTGTGTGTTGTGTGTGTGTGTGTGTTGTGTGTTGTGTGTGTCTGTGTAGGGCGGGGAGGGTCAGTGCACTCTGGTGAGGCCCACTCACAATGCCTCCTTTTCACAGCTGGGCCGTTCACAGGGCCCGGCCTACCTCCTGCCCCTCCCTCACAGTTCAGCTCTATTCCTCACCGGATCCCTCCGTCTGGTGCAAGTGGTATGGGGCAGGAGGGCGAGGGGGGGGCGGGGGGCGGCAGGGGAGGAGAGGGGAGGCTCTCCACCACTAATGTTTTCTTTAGGAACAGGCTGCTGCTTGTTTGACTTCCAATGAAAACAACGCCAGCGTTTGCAGTTTGAACAAATTGTCCAGTGTTGTCCGGTGGAGCAGAGGACCGGAGCAAAGGAGGACCGGCAGAGTGGGGCAACAGACAAGCATGGCTAAGAGAGAAGTATGTGTGACACCTTCAGCAATGCATCACATTCACATACAGAAGCCACCCTTTAACCACTGCCGCATTTAGGGCAGCAGGGTCGTCTTCATAGGGTGATGATTCAATATTTCTGGACTAAAGGTGACATTTATGAGAGTTTTTATAGAGGGTTAAAAATGTGATGAAGCGACCATGACTGGTGGAAAACTGTCAAAAATAGATTCCAGTCCATGAGACAGTGTGGGCTTCATGAACAGGTGTGTGAAATCCAGGGGGCGGGGCTAAATGTCATGACGGCTAAATACGGTCGACCTGATTGTGTGATACAATTATGCAACTGCTGTTTTGAAATGTTGATTACAAATGCCTGCGTCTTTGAGGGGGAGGCGTAAAAGCACCGTTTGTGTTTAACGACAGTGCAGTTACACTCAGAGACCTTTGGTGGGCGCCAAAGTGCAAATTCCTCCAAAATGTTGCTTTAAGACACTCATCTTTGCAAAGAGAGATCTTTTTGTAAAAGAAAGCACTTATTCTAAAATTACTTTTTTGATCCTGAAAATGCATCCAGTCAGGACAGAAATGTTTGAAAGACTGAGACGTGTTAATGTGTCTGAGCTGAATCCAGGTTATTGACCCGCTCAGCCATTAAGATGCCCGTCATGAACTACTTGTTCCACTTGAACTGATTTGGGAATGTACACCAATCCCAACAAATTAGACCGTCGTCTGATGAGCTTGGTTAAATTTCTGACAGTTTGCAACACTGTTTGTTTTAGCTGTAGTTTTTTTTTTTTTTTTTTACACAACTTTCCAAATCTGGGGATATGACTCCCTAAAACGCTGCAAGATAAACTAAGCAGCCATGAAGCCATAAATCTGGTAGAGAGTCATAAACATTTCTTATTGTAAGTGTAAATATTTATGGACCAGGATATGTATCATGTGTGTTGTATGTTTGTATTTGTTATGGATTGTAAAAGCAACTCTCTCTTGTTTCAGAATGAGGTAAATGAACGGCAGGTAGGTAAAAAGTCATTCCACAATGAGAGCTAAAACTACGATGAAATGAGCTTGATTTATAAAAGCTATCGGGGATCAGCAAGGTTTTGAGGTAAGTTGGAAATGTTGTGTGTATATTTAACTTACTTTTCTTTAATGAAAACATGTGGTATTCATGGCATAACTAAAACAGAACAAAAATAAATACATATTTTCTGAATAAGGACCCCCAGTGGTTCCACCAAATTGGAAAGGGGACATTTTTTTATAATTTCTTAGTTTTGTTTTTATGTTTTAAATAGTTAACTTTCTCTCTAATGCCTTGTCTCTTGTTACATCTGTTCTGTAGTTTGTGTGTCATGATGGATGTCAATGTTTCTGGTTGCAAAAAAATCTACCTATGGGTTCAAATAAAGTCACCTGCACCTGAATCTGTCTGATCACACTCAACTAGAACAACTTGATCTATATTAGTGTTTTGTGTGTTTTCTGTAATATAATTTGTGTCTCACACAGCTGAGTCAGCACAGACAATTCATGTTCAACATGGTGACAAACTGAGACCTACAGGTATCAACTTTAAATCTACTTTCATGTCTAAGGTCTGGGGACCAAAAAGAGAGTAGAGAAGAAGAAAAGGAACAGATACACCTCCAATGGTTGCTGTACTGGTTCACATCATGTAACATTTTATAAATAAAAGCGTCAGGACAAACCGTGTCAGAGTCGATGGGCTGGTACAAGAAGTCCGGGGCCTGCTGAAACATGAGGTTGCTCTGTACAAACAGCTGCTGGTGGAACTCCTCTGCGACCTACAGAAACGTAAAGGAGAACAGAAAAACACATGTTTAGACTTTTTGCAGAAATGTATGAGAATCCTGATCTTTCATCAGACGTAATCCGTTTAATTCTTTATAACTTTTGTTGTATTTTTCAGTCACTGTTGCCCCTTTATATGCATTTTATTATAGAACATATTAGATGTATAATTACAGATTTAAAAAAACCTATTTGGAGATTTAATCCAGGCAGTATATGTTAACAATTCATATTATCTTAGAGTAAATCTCTTAATAATTGCTTTAATCCACATTGTATTTATAGTAGCACAAGTTTCTTTGTAGAGTCTCAACAGTAAGTTGATGATTTTCCCAAAGATCTTAACAAAAATAACATCGACCTGCAGCGTTTGTGACCTGTTCTTAGGGCGTTTCGGAATACAGGGACGTGTACAAATCAGAGTTTATTAGCCATTACTGACGGTTAATTTCCATAAAGTCGAACCCAATAAGTGAAAGAATTACGTAAAATAAAAACAGTTTATCAGAGCAGTGCACTGAGGGAGTGATAAGTGCCTGATAAAACAACCTAATTAAAGCAAACCAGCATCATTATCTAAAAAAAACATGTATTCATGGCTTTTAAAAACATCTGAGAGTTATTATGTTGCTCCCGTTAGACCAGAAAAACCAGAAGTGGAGGATTTAAATAGTCTGTATTTGCATGTTTTGAGTCAAAATTTGTATATTCTGCAGGGAAAATCGATCGTGACATTACATGAACATAGTCTACAAGACAAGAACATAGCTCAAATTAGAATGCCTAATTACACAAAGCACACATAAGATCTGGTTTAGGGGAGTTGTCTTGACACTAGAAGCACATGAACTGATCTGTGTACTCTTTGCTGTCTCATGATTTGTTCATACATACGGAGCTGAAGAGAAACGAAATGCCACTGAAACTCCTGAGCTGCAAGAGGACCTGAAGATATCACCCTGACCGAGGCCACGAGCGTGTAACCAAGAGCACAGAGGAAACTCAAACCGGCCATTTCATTAGCAGCCAATAAGGAGCCAGTGTTCAGCTCTTCCCCCATTCACAAAGAAACACTGAGATACTGACAGAATCAGACATGTCCACTACATCAGAAGGATCAGCCTTGGTATTATTTATAAATCAAACCTGGCTAAGAAAACACAATCCATTGCCAACCTTTCCTATTTTTTTGTTTTGTCCAAATCAGCTGCTCGTCTTTATGACACCCAGGATCTACACTGTGAGCGTCTCACTGAATACTAAGAATACAGCTGGAGAATGTAAAATATTGACTACACCAGTGAAACTCTGAAAATTGGCAAAATGCAGAGTATAAACAAAACATTCAGGAAGCAGTTTCTAATTTTTATCCCATGACTTTCACTTTTGCAGGTTGAATTCAGCTGCTTAGTTAATTTACCTTTCTTCTGAGTCCCTCGAACAAAGAGGAAATTAAACTTAGCTGTTGTCTGAATTCTCGAAACTCGGCACATCTTCTTTCTAGCTTTCAATCATACGATGTTGAAAGTATTTGCAGATCAATGAATACTTTGAATCAGGGTATTCAGGATTTGGCTCGACTATCTTGCAAATATTGAGATAAGCAAAGTAAGAAGACTAAATATAGATTTAATAAACAATGCTCATATTTTGCTTCCATGTTTGTATTTTTTTGGATCATACAGATTCAATATTTTTGGAATAATTCTTTCAGGATTAAATCCATGCTATCTTGTCCTATTTTCAAGTCTCGGCTGCAGTAGCTTTAAGAATCACACAAAAAGGCTCTGGGTCTAAAATTAAAAACAGGACATGAAGTGAAGTACTGGTTGACTGGGAGGTTTTTAAGACTTACTCCATTTGAGCTGTTCAGGATCTGGTTGAAGGTGTTGTGGACAGCCTGGTACGTTTCCAGCTCAGTCTGACACAGGGACACCAGGTAATCTTTTACCTGCTCATAGATTCTGCCATCTAAGACCTGCAGATCCAAACATAAAGAACACGATTACAGTACAGGTGTTCCCCACAATCATCAACTTACAAATTCACGGTGCACGATATTTCCTCACCTTGATGCAGTCCATGAGGTCTGTGCTGTAGTAGCGCTGCTGGTGAGCGTTAGCGGCTGCTAGCGTTAGAAGGTAGTCATTTCTGGCGTGCGTGGCTTTGGAGTTACACTCGCTTCTCTTGGCTTTCAGCTGGAACGTTAAAGTTCATACTGTTTGACTGTGGCACAGAAATGGCACAAAAGGGCGAGCAGTTTATTTGGATGTTATGATGTCATACCTTCACACTTGCCCTCTGGAGACTGGACCTGGACTGGAAGAGACTCAGCTTCGACCTGAACAGAAATAAATAAAGTATAGGAATGATTTGACTTTTTTTGGCTACAACAAAAGAAAACAAATATTTATTTGTAGTATCATTTTTATCAGACATTTTGCATTTGATTAGAAAATAGAACCCCAATTTCTTGGCTGTATTGAAGTGTATTTTGTGTTATAGTGAGTGATTTCATCTAATTATGTACATGAAAAATGTTTTAAATGTGAAGTGACTGCATGAAAAAAAAAACATAATTTCATAGTGATGCCTTCTTCTATATAAAATCACTTAACATTTAAAATGAGCTTGACAAGGTTGCCTCAACAGTTGTTAGAGAATCTGAACAATTGACTGTGAAATGCAGAAACCTTCACATTTAGGGACAAACGAAATTTTTAAAAAAAAGAGACAAATGACAAAAAAAAGTAACAAAGCCATGTCTTCTATCATAACATATTAAGGCATGTTTTCAAAATAAGGTCTGAGGGAGGGGAGGAATCTGATTTCTAACCTGCTGCTCGGAGACACAGACTGACATCCACCAGACGTCTACACAGCATGTTCTCTCATAACCTGTTTAACCTTGTTTCTCTGAGTAACCTGCTTCCTTATATGCATGTACACGAACTAATGAAATGAAGGAAATCACAGTTTACAACACAAACAGATGTAAAGTTATTTATCAAAACCATTTGTAGAGCAGATGTTTGCACCTTTACAACTCAATGACCTTCAGTTCATTTCACTCTACAGAAGTTAAAAGGAAGTGAGAAACAGAGCTGAAGCCACTGGACTGTGTCAGGCCAGATCATCAACATAGTATTTGTAGTGTTAGAATGAGATCCAATCCAGCTGTGAAACCTTTCTGACAGCAACACTTCATAGAGCAGCATATCAGCTCCACACCAAACTGTCCTAAGGTGCAGAAAAATGTCTGCAATGTGTTGAGTGTCAAAGTGCCAGCTGTTCCTGTTGTGCCAGGACGACAAAGAGTTGATGGTACAAGAGAGAAAATGACACCTTCCCAAAGCTTGAATATAAAATATTTGTTGGGCTGAAACTTGAAAACTTTTCTGCAGCTTCTTTTAAGAAAGCCTCCCTTCATTTCAAAATGTGTTCAGCTTGTTTTTGTTTCACTTGGATGTGAGAGCCTCACTGTGTGCGAAGATGAATGTGCAGAGTTCAAGCCTAGAAGTCTGTTTAGGGAAAGGGAGAAAGTTTCCGTGTGTTCACCTTAAAGCTCCATTTAAGACAAGTACATACGAGCAGGATATGACATCACAACTAGTCTGAAAAAAACAATCCTGGCCCAGTTTGCAGTTTACATAAGTGTGATGTGAAAAGCTAACCTTTGGGTGCACAAACACTGAGAATGGACTAATACGCAAAGATTTTCCCAACAGTTAAACTTTAGAGAGGGGAAATTCAAACTATTTGTCGACTGAACTTATTCAAACAAAACATGTCCAACAAAAATGTCAACCCAAAGAAGTATTTTTTGTCCTATTTTTATATATCAAAACATGAAGAAAACATGACAAAATCTGCCATGAAATCATGAAAACCAGAAATATTTCCATAATAATATTTGATCACTGGTATATGTTGAGTTAAATTTGAGACATAATTGACTGTTATCGTTTTTCTATTCTACAATTTGCCACCCTCGCTGTGAGAATTTAATGAATGTGGCCCCTTGCTGTGACCAAAGTTGCCCATCCCTGATGTAACTTTAACTTCAGAAAAAAATCTATTTTACTCAAGTAAAATTGACCGTTTTATATGTTAAGAGATCATATTTGAGCAATACCAGTTAGATGCCAATGAAAGAGGGAGTGTTTTGGACACAGAGATCTGCGCCACCAGGGAACATTGAGACAAACCAGTAGTAGACTGAATGTAATCAAGTTTTGGTTGCAGTCCCAAACAAAACATCATCATAATGTATCAAAGATATTTGAGTAATCTGGTTCGTACTTGGCTTCCAGCTCCGTCTTCTCTCGTACTGCCTGTGCCATCGTCTCGGCCTCCTGGTACTTCTTCCTGCTCTTGGTCAGCTCCTTCACCGAGTCCTGCAGCTCGGCCTGAACCGCCATCAGCTGATCGATACACTGATGGTGTGTGTAAGAGACACACACACACACACACACACAGAAACACAGAAAAACAAGAGAGCGGTTTGCATTTATGAAAATATTATTGAATTAACCTCCTGAAATTTTTTTTAAAAAGCAATCCACCAAACCATATCAACAGAAATCATGAGGGAGGTTATTTATGTCATAATGATGCATACGAGAGGTTTGAAAACTGTGAAAGGTGAGTTCAAACAAGAGCACCATTATACAGTGCAGCAGCGTGTCCAGCAGAAACCAGAGAGACGCACGGGTTACTTTTCAGAAAGGTACACTCAGACTTCCTTATGATTAACTTTGAACGAGCACAGTGCCCCCAATCAGTAACTGAGAGTAGTAATTAATGATAAGAACAGCAGCTGTGACGTCTGCCCTCCTCTAGTCGATCGTTTATTACACCTTTTATCATTTATTACACGGGTTGTTTACTCTTGGTTCTTACTGGAAATTGTTTTGAAGAGACCAGAGGGGTAAGAACTTCTGCTACTTATACTGCTAACACATCAAAACCCCTAATGGATTTAAGAATCTTGTTGCATTGCGTCCACGTTATGTTAAGGTTCTATAACAACCAAATAAAAATTTAATTATGGATACTTTCAAAACTAATAAATGGATAGTAAAATAATTAATCTCCTGTGGAAATGTCACATTTACAGCAGCAGCAGAACAACGTCAAAAAACTAGTAACATAATTATTTAAAAAGCTCACACCTTATTTTATCTGGGCAGTTTGTAGAGATACCTACATACATAATATCCCTCTACAATTTAACAAATGCATGTTTCTCTTTTTTTTTTGGTATTTTTGCACAGCATGAAAGAGCAGCTCATTGAGGGTTGGGCACCGTGGGGGTATTCTGAAAAACCATTAGCTGCCACATGTACATATACAGTATGATGTGGCAGTCGGTCTCTGTGTTATTTGCTCAGCCCCCTCCCTCACATGTACAGTAAGTCAAAATTACATTACTAAAGCAAAGCACTTTAACTAGGGTTGAACATGTTTCAGTTGGCGATGACCAGAGAGAAAATGAAAAAACAAAAAGGTTCTCAGTGCAGAGAAGATATTCAGGACTTCCAACACACTGCTGACATTTGTGGCAGAGTGTCAATACAAGAAAACAAAGGAAGGATGGACAAAGGCACTTACTGTCAAGGCTTCAGTATTGAAGTGCCATTTGTCTCTTTGTTTAAGTAACTCCTGACGGTTTGAGTAAAGAAGAGATCTCTTAGTTTAATGCTTTAAACTAAGAAAAAGGAAAGGAGAGATCTCTTAGTTTAATTTTATATGGTTGCAAGTGACAAAAAATATGTTACTAACTTCTTGATTAAGAGAAAATTGTGGTGCTTTCACACAAAACTCCTGAAGTTCCTGAAGTGTTCAGGATGAGATGCATGCCTGAACGCAAACAGCCACATTTTTCACTCTGACTTTACCTGAAATGTTCCATACCAGCCCCCTAAAGAAACTGTTTAATGCAGCAGGAAATATTCAGGAAAATTCACCGTGAGCCAGGTGATGGTGACATACAGTATATATCCTGCGCACAGTACACGGCCATAGATTGTATTCATGGGACTGGTGCGATCTCCGTGCACGTCGTGAAACTGCATTGTTATGTTTTCTGTTCACCATTTATGCTCCTCTCCGCTCTGTCGTTGTGACATTAAGGCATGTGTTGCCTTCAGGGGCAGTGTGCCTGAAATGTTCAGGAGTGCATATATGAAAATGGCTTTAATAACAAAGGTGGAGCTGTGCAAAGAAAGTTTGTGTCTGAAACCCAAGCAGAGGTGTCAAATAAATCTGCATTACCTTCCTCAGCTGCTGCTCCTTCTGAAGTCGGACCGTCTTAGCTGGATCAGCGACTTGGACTTTGTAGTTATCACAGGCGCTGATTCTGGACTGTGTGACCTGGATCGTACCCTCTAAATAATCCTTCCATACACAGTACATGTTCCTGGAGCAAACAAAGACAAAACAAAGGAATCCATTCGAGCTGTCAATTCAATTCTTGTAAACAGATGAACCCTGGGAAGAAGGCAGCAAGATGTGAAGTAAGGCTGCAACAAACGATGATTTTAATCACAGAGTCTCCCTCGGTATTTCTGTGATTTGTTGATGATTATTTTTTCTCTAAAAATGGTTTTGTCTGAAAAAATCATTCAAAACTAAAATCTAAATCAGTTTAATATCACTTCCTACAAAAGCAAGATAATTAACTTTCATTAAAGGAGCAAGAAACGGAAAGAAATCTGCACTTTTTTGCATTAAAGATGACTAAAACGTCTTTATAATACAGAACATCTATATCTGAGCTCCTTCCTGCTTGGGGACTGAAGGCTGATTCAATGTTTTAAAACAACATCTGCCTTCAGACGAGCGTGTGAGTGTGTTAGCTAAAATAGACTTTTTAGTTTATTTTCCTGACACATAATAAGTTTGGAGAAAGGTGTTACCTCTGATCTGCTTGTTCATCTGTGGGACTGTCGGGCCACTCTCTCTTTAGATACTGGTTTGCCAGCTTCTGGAGGGCCTTGAAGAGAAGAAAGGGAGACACAAAAACAGGCATGACCTTCCACCTCTGACACCGACACACATTTTCTGCATCTCATCTTCACACAGGACATGCATGGAGGACGCTGCCCCTTTCTGACCTTGTCCCATAAACCACCGGGCAGCCAGAGCACGACGACAGAGGGATAGAAAGAGCAGAATCAGAACAAAACGACATCTTTTCTTCATTAGAGTTCAAAGATTTCCAGTTTAATTCATCATGTTCATCAGTTTTAGACGCAGGAACTGATATAAAGTCTTTTCTGATTGCAGGGAGTTTAAAATCAGCATTGCATGAACTTGTTCACCTCTTTTTTTTAAAGGTGAGCTCATTACTGGTTTTAATGCTGATGTAGGTTCAATTATAGCAGATAAATGTGAATATTTGGACCTCTTTCACTCCAGAGTCTATATCAGGTTCCTCTACCTTGACCGCAGTGAGGTTAACCTTTGAAGACCCAAAATATCAGGCCAGTAAACATTTTTATTTTTTTTAAACTGTAAGGATGATTTCTTGGGTGTTTCTGTATATGCATGTACTGTATGTCTGGTAGTCTCCTGAAGTCTAAAAGTAGTGCTGAGTCATCATTTTATCTTAAATAAGACACAGCCAAAACGACTCATAAAAGCTACAGCAAATTCACTTCATTGACCGTTTTAGTTATGTTTTATGTAGAAAATGATTTTGTTTGGGTTCCAATGTTTACAATAAAAACTGTTAATTCAAAAGGTGGTTGGAGCAAAACAAATTGTCCCCACAGCTGTTGAGTGTCTACCAAATTAAAGAGAGCTATGAATGTAAAAACCGAAAGATAAGATATGAATCCTTGGCTTTAAGTTTAAAGGATGTGGATATTTCACCATGCAGTGTGGGTGTGATGAAAAGACAATATACTGTTGTTTTATTGGAGTTGTAACAGCTAACATTTATGGAGCTTCATTTGCACAAGGGACTCAAAGTCCAGACATCTCGCCTTCTTCTGCACCGACTTCAACCATTTATTTATTTGAGGTTAAACACTGTCACGTCAGTATAAGTATAAAAATGACTTCATAAAGTTGTTTGTCTTCACACTTAGTGGGATAATGTAATAGGAGGCGGGGCAGTGCACAGGTTATACAACAAGTAGGTAGCACATCTGAAGTCACTCAGTGGTTTACCACCTCGATGGTTTTAAACTGAGTAATCTGTTTCATGCATGTTTACAGGGTGAATGTTCTGCGTTGTGTTCTCATTCATCAGCTGTGGCTCAGCAAGTTAACAACGCTGAAGCGCTGAATAAGGATTCTGTTAAGAGTGCCACTTTAGCTTTATAAAACACATTTTTAAATACCAACTTAAAACTGTATTCTGCCTCCAGTCATAACAGACAGGTAGACTGTCAGGTATTGCCATGTATTTGTTCCCTCCGTACATAACCAGTGAGAAGACACATACCAGAGCTATTGTTAGAACAGAATAACTGTTAATCATAGCTCCCCAAAAATGTGTGACCTTGTTTCAACCACATGTCTTCATCAGGCTCATAGCCACCCTGACCCAGAGACCACAGCTCTCTTTGACACTATTTTGCTCGAGTCATGCTTATGTCATTACATGTACTGTAAACTCTCGGGCTGTTACTACAGTAGAAAATGTTTTTTTTTTTTTTATAAAACATCGATCTAAAGTAACACCCACAGGTTCCACAGCATTAGCCAAAATCACAAATGACCATGAAATCAAGTTTTACAAGTCAAGTCTGTTCTGAAACTGAGTTTTTGTGGAAAAACTTGTATAATGAAATTCTTTGCACAGTTTTTGTGCAAAAGAGCAGTGATGCAAAAGATTGGAGTACATGGATATATGCTACATTTAATTTAACAAGCTGGATTTTCATTTAATATACAGACAGCCACCACATTTCTCATCTTTTTCTAACTTTGTCTTGTGCTAAAAAAACAGATAAAATGCCCATTAATGAAATTAGCCCATCTATCCTGCCTCTGTCCACTTTGGTGACACAAGCTCTGAACTCGCTGGTCTTGGTGATCTTAGTGCCAAAGTTTCAGAGCGGCTACAAACCCGACCATTGTAGGCTCAGATAGAGAGAGGATCGCCAACTGAGCTAGCCGAGCGGACACGCCTGAATACTGCGATGGGAACAAGGGAAGGGGAGGAGGAGGAGGAGGGATGTGAGGACAGCCGAGGAAGAGCCGCACAGAGGAGGACATTTTATCACACTGTGTGATTTGACTAGTAATCAGCTGATGGCTGAAGCAGCTTGCAGGTGTAAGAGGTTAAGAGAAAAGGCGTGTAAAGAGAAGAGATTTTCTTTTTAAAGAAAAAGAAAAAGCAGCGGGTGTGACCAAAGGGAACCAAGTGTTCCATCCAGAGACACTCTGACCCACTTTGATTCAATCATTGGCAGCGGGTGTCTAATTGATCACACAACTCTCAGCCGGCCAGTACAATCAAGACACACAGATCACCCTTCAAACTAAAGAGGAAGAAGAAATATTTATCAAGTCGACTAATCAATGATTTAAACTCAACTTTTGATATCCAGGCATCAGCTTTGACAACAACTCCTATGGAGAACTCACAACATGTCATGAGACATACAAATTAGAAAGAGCTGTGCTGCAGCGCTCAGATCTGATGAAATCTGAATCTTAAAACACTGGTATAACTTGGGCATGCATATCCAATAAAACACACATGAAATGGGTTACAAAAGCTAGCCTGCAGTGCAGACTGACCTTGACTCTCCACTAAACAAAACACATGGCTTTATTTGAATACTCATTTTTGAATTCCCACTGCATTCATGTAGTATTTAAATAAATGCAAAAATAATGTGTCATGGGGTAATTCATGTTCCCCGTTCCTCAAAGTGTGCCAACATAACAAATACTTGCATACGATCTCAGTGTTTACTTCTTCAAGTTGATTTACAGACCAGCTGATAACTGCATTCCTGTTTCAGCTGCCAGACACTCGAGTGTTTTAAATGGACAATCTAGCCAATCAGAAATTCAAAAATCCCAAAACTCTCATTGCTGCACAGCTTCACGGATAGTAACAGTTACTTTCATGCTCTCTCTGTGGTTGCCTTGTGTGCAGAGTTCAGTGTAGTATTTGTACTCCTCTTTCCTTAATCTGAGACATCATACATTTTTTATGCAAGCTGACATGAATACACGCGAATATAAATTATGTACAAACAGGTGTCAGAGATTTTCAACCGCAGCGGTGTACACACATTCAACCTGTGAATGTGGAGTATAACTCTATCTCTAAACAAACTCCAAGGTGAACGTTTGATCCCAGGTCATACTGTAATGCATTTTCAGCAGAGCAAGCCAAGAAAGCAGAAATAGGAATTTAACCAGGGTTTCTTCAGGATTTTTCTTTTCAGGAAGTTAAGTTTAGTAAAGCAGGCTCAAATATGTCTAACCTCAGTCACCACTGAAACGTCCCAACAAGTCTAACCTGGTTAAGACGAAATGCTTCAACATGACCGCTTATGGCGTTCAGACTGTCCTTTCAGATGTGATATTTACGCCCCTGTGATGTCTAGCATTCACTATGAATGTAACAAAGTGAGTCCAACTCTGCTCCGCCATCGGAGGTAATAACAGAGGCATTAAAGGGGGACAGGATCACCCCCCATTGGAAAAAGCCAACAGGGGGAGAGCACCACATTCTGTGTGTGTGTGTGTGTGTGTGTGTGTGTGTGTGTGTGTGCATGTCTAAGTGTGTGTATGTATGCAGAGCCCCAACTGTTTCTCTACATGTTATGCTTCTGCAGAAGCAATATGAATGTAAAAAGGCATAATGATGGCAGAGCTTTGTTGCGGTGCTGTTGCAGAATCGTATTCCAGAGAGTAAAAAAAAAAGGCCAGTAGGTCTGCCATGTTGGGAAACCTCCCCTGCTGTGATTTAGGGTGGCAGGATGTGATAAAAGCACCAAAGTCTTGGGTTCTTCAACAGATTTCTTAACGTATCCTGATTTTAATGTTCATAAAAAGGCTTAAAGGAACCATCTCGTCGACCAAATGTTGCATCATAGGGGTGCTTAGGGTTTTGTATATGTTGCTAACACTTCAGCCTCTCCAGACTTTTGGAGTGGAACGGGCAGTTGTGCTTTGACATCTGAATAATCACAAAGATAACATGTACTATTCTGTGTACTTCTTGGGACACCGGTTTGGCTCGGTCATGTACAGAGGCCGAGTCCTCACTGCATAGGTCATGAGTTCGACCTAGCCCCTCTGCCCTTTTCTGCATGAAATCCCCAACTCCCTCTTCCCTGTATTTCCTGTCTCTATCATAACCAAAAGTTGAAATGTTCTCAGACTGGTGAGAGTAAAATCTGGTGTTGTGACCAGAGAAATCGGATAGTTTTCTGTTAAAAAAAACAAAGACTGAAACTCTGCATGACCCGAAGAGGGTGAGGAGGGAACAGAGAGAGATTCAGGAGCTTCAGTTGCTGGAAAAGTTATATTTTAAATTCTGGTTCACATAATTTATTTATCTAACATCCAATACGCACAAATTTAAGGTTAAAAACCAGAAGGGCAGAGCCTCAAGAAGATAAGAATAAATGTGAACAAATGGGTTGTGGTCATGGCTTGCCATCACTGCAGTTGGTTTGTCAACAGTATTGCAATATAGCAATTATCGGGACAGTCCTAGGCAACAGCCAAAAGACATTACTTCAGGCTTCATAACAGTAGTGCACTTCGGTCATGTCACAATGGTAATGTCCACTTCTTGTATACAGTCTTTGGTTTCTAAATCATGTAATAAACCACACACGACTCAGAATGGTCACATAATCTCCCAGTTGGCTTGATGAAACAGATCCATCCTGGTACTATTTGTTTGCTTCATCTAACCACCTTCATGGAAACAGCCTTTAGGACCAGATGCATAAGAGCAAACAGACATTTAAAGACGCTAGTCAGATCTGCCGACATGCCCCCCTCTCTCTTCACAGTGGTGGTGGACATTCCTCACAGGGCTGCAAAACCTGAACAGAGCCAAAGAGGCAAAGACCGGATTTTTAGACGGACGATTGACATCTCCAGGAAGCTGCGGGGAAAAAAAACAACACGGCGAAGGAGGAAGCGAGCCGGAGAGGATAACCAGTGGAAGTTGTTTCTCTCTCAGTTGTGGTGTTTGTTTCTGCGGCTGCTTACCATTTATGAGCTTTCTGGCCACATGTGAACAAAGAGCTTTCTTAAGGCCACATCCTCAACCCCACTGTCATATGGTGACTTTGGAGGACAGTATCGTAAAAAACTGGGAGTATTTTTAGCAGCGCAAATGACAAGGGAGAGCAGCGATGGTGGTACCAAGCATCAGAAAGGGCTGTGAGAGGGTTAAGATTTACTTACCTGGGCGTAGTCTCGTTCTACAGCGGCCCTCTTTTGGCTAAAAGTCCTAAAAAGAAGATAAAGTGAATGTTACCATATTATTATTGGATTACAGATGAGACAATATATCCATAAAGAAAAGCAGTTCATTTATTATTCCAGTATTACACAGTTTGGTGATGTGGGGATTATCCAAAGGGCTTCATTTGATGTTCTTTATATATGGACTGTAAAGCATCACATGTAGTTTTGTATTACACTATTTTAATATAGGTTTGTTGTCTTGTATTTACGTGCAAGTTGAACAAATTGGACAATCCATGATGCAGTCGTTTATTTTTTAAATAAAGCAATCTCTGAACTGGAAATATCTTTGGTATGTGAATGTTTTCTAAAGACTCAATATCAAACATTAAAATGCTTAAAGTGGTAACACTTCACTATAACAACACCAAGGTTATCTATCAAGATCACAGCGTTTGAACTATCTACTATTTATTTATTTGTAACTAAAAGCCTTCTGCAGCAGCGAACTACCCAATATATGATCTCCAAATCAAACCAGGTCCACATGTGCAAATGAAACACCAGAGAAAATACCATTTCAAAAGTGATAACACTCAAATTGGTTGACAGAAGCAGAATTAGGGTTGTAGAAAAATGAAGAATATTGTCGTTATTGTGTTGATTTATTACGGATTAACTGAGACTACCGAAGTAAAGTACTTCCTTCTGTTGCTTTGCTGCATGTTCATAATCTGAATCTGAATCATCTTTATATGCCAGGTATGTGTGGACATACTAGGAATGTGACTCAAATGTTGATGGGAATAGGAGATTTTAAAAAAGAAAAAAAAAATAGGAACAAAAACACGTCTTAAGTTTCAATTTGGTTAAAATGCTTGACGCCGGGTTTAAGAAATAGAGCTGTAAATCATAATATGGGCTGAGAACTGCAGTACATCTCGATGGATTTTGTTTTTATGGGTATTTTACAGTTTTCAAGGTTGATTTACAACAACAGGAACAAAACCAGCAATAACTCAAGTCGAATTTATACAAAAGTCTAAGAAAAGACGAGAGGTCAGCGCCCTGGGAAAAATGTGACTGCAGCGAAATCATCATTAAGTCATTAAACATGTCGAGACTTGACTGCCATGCTCCACCCTGCTCTAAACAATCTGGCTTACTTCCTGGGAGCTTCCCTCTCTTCCTCTTGCCTGCTCCCTTCCTCTTCACTGCTTTTCCAAGGCTCCCTCTCTTCCAATACCCCCCCCCCCGCCGCCCCGACGCCCCGCCATTACTCACTTCCTGTCATTTTCCCAAACGGAGCGTTTGCTGACGAGCAGATGCAACTTCCAGTTTGCTGAATCATTTCTCGTTGGGCTCGGGGAGAGTGACCCCTCGCAAATTCAATACCCGTCGAGTTTTACATTGTTTCAAACAGCCTCCCACGGCGAGCGATTCAAAGCAGTCAGAACATCTGGCAGCTCTCTATGACCTTAACTTCCAGCTGTTTGAAAGGTTCAGAGCTCTGCCACCAACCACAGACAGGAAGTGGGGAGCCAGTAGGCTGTCAACTCAACCCAAAACTAAGACTGAAAACACAACCACAACCTTTAGCTTTTAAACCTTTAAAATGCTTCTAATCACAGTGCTAAAGCTCGCTGCCTGAATCAAAGACGAGTGTTTACCTGGCTGGAGGACTTTCACACGTCTGGATTTGGACTTAGTTGCACATAAATATTCTTTAAATGAAGGAAGACCCTGTTAAGAGACAGGATGCTTGAACCTGACCCTGAAAGAATATGCACTTATAAGATAATCAAAAGGTTCAGAGACAGACTTTAATCAGTGATGTGGGTAAAAACGTTCTACCCTGTAACCAACCATAACAAGGCATTTCAGAGCAGGAGCTGAAATTAGCATTTGCACCAAATACAGGGGGTATTTATCTGGAAATTCTCTTTGACATAGGGGGAGTTTTGTTCAATGTCAGGACTACACATTCACAGCAGGGGATCTTCTTTTTAAAAGACGAGAACTAGTGCAACTCCAACTTCTACACAAAATGTTCCTGTTTTTTTTTTTAGCTTGATGATGCTCGACTTGTCTTTTCCCACAGGACAATGTGAGATGATTGCTGGTTGTGAAAAAACACAATAAAAACTCTCTGGAGATATGCCACTCAGTCAGATACAATTGTTACCCTTTCAAACTCTTCAACGTGCAATGTCACTGCTAAAATAAGCTTTATTACCCGACCTGCTAAGAAGGTCGAGTATATACACAGTGTGAGGCGAGCTGGTGAAGCATGAGCCAGAGATGACCTTGATGAGAGACCAAAAGAAAAGCTACAAGAGAGTAATGATTTACCAGATGAATGAATGAATTACATTAAGCTAAATAGTTCACGTGATGTGTTCACAGCTTGAGGTGTGATATTCCTATTTTGAGGAGGCATTCATTATTTTGGTTTCCTGTTGTGTGTGTTTCTAGACAAGGCACAAGACTTGCAACAACTAACAGTTGGCTTCCTTGTAGGGCTGGGAAATATATCGAGTTTTTAAGATATATCGATATATTTCCAAACAAGACATAGGGTAAGACAATATCGTTAATATGGATATAGTTCATGTTGCATTAAAATAACGTTACAGAGGTGCCAGGTCTCCTTTTTCTCATCTCACTGATGATGACTGACTGTCTGTCCCTCTTCACCCTGCTCCTCCTCTCTCTCTCTCTTTTATTGTATTTAAGGAACATTATTATTTTATAATATTACTTTTTAAATTCACAAACAGGTAGTTTATTTTTCCATGTGTTTTCACTGTTAATAAAATACATACTGATATATATCGAGTATCGCCATTCAGCTAAACAATATCAAGATATGAGTTTTGGTCCATGTCGCCCAGCCTTACTTGCTTGTGCTGGCTAACACGGCAAAACTGGTAGCGGGAAATTTTGGTTTTCAGTGCTTATAAAAACTGAATATCAAGATAAATTGATTGGTGCTATGGGATGCACCGATTCAACATCTGTATCCAAGGAGCTTCAATAACATCTTATTCTTAATTCAGTGGGTGAACTTAGTTTAACTTTGGATGGCTGTGCAGTCTACATTTACTTTAGCCAGCTTCACTGCACATTGTATGTCCTGCTCTCGTGCTGTCTGACTGAACTTATGTAAATGCAGCATCACTTTCAGCCACGATGAGGTGCATTCAGTTCAGCTGAAGTCGAGATGATGCAATAATCAAGTTCAAACATCACAACTTTAATCCAAATGATTATGATTCTATTTTGTTTTGCATAATTGAGCAGCTTACTGACAAGCTATATAAATGCATGTTCAACAAGTCTTTAGGTTCATCATGAATACTTTCTGTCACCGAGCCTGTCTACAGTCTGACTCCTGACGGCTCACCTCAGGTCCTCCAGGAGGTCACATTCTGTCTGGTGTTTGATGTGTAATCTGCTCATCTGCTCTGCATGAGTGTGTTTCAGCTCCTGGGTGACCCGGACCTGTCAGGAGGGAAAAAACTGAATTATGAGAAAAAGAATCTGAAGATGAGTCACATCTCTTTTTTTCTTCAGCTCAAACAGAAACACAAAGAGGACTTTCCCAAGATAATTCCCATATGTATACCAAATGACTCCAAGGGCCGCAGTGTTGATTCAGCTGAGCCTGCAATCAGTACAAGTGAAAATTGACTGCATCCATTATCACGCTGGGTTTCTTAATTTCCGTTAGATAAATGATTAAGAGCGGGGATCAGGTCTCATCCCTGGAACTGTTAGTGTTGTCTAAAGGAAAACATTTTATAATAATAATGTACACATCTGTAACTAGCTTCATAACAGACAAACCTTTAAATTCAGTTTAAAGACAAATGACCAGTAATTGTTTCAATCTAACTGCTCGAAAGTGATTTTATAAAATCATTTTATTAATCATCTGTGATAGTGAACTCAATATCTTTTAACTCAAAATGTGTCTGATGTATTTTTTTTTTTTACTGTTTTCATAATTTTCTGACACTTGGTAGATAGGGCTGGGAGATATATCGAGTTTTTAAGATATATCGATATATTTTCAATCCGATATAGGGTAGGACAATATCGTTAATATTGATATAGTTCATGTTGCATTAAAATAACGTTATATACGTCTCTGCTGTAGAGCTGCTAGTTCACCTATTTCTCCTCTCTCTCTCTCTCTCTGTCTTTTTCTGAGCCAAACTCAAAAAACTAAATGGTTAACAAAACACACAACTGTGTTTATTTTGTTGTGCAGAAAATGAATTAACTTCACAAAGAGGTAGTTTGTTTTCATATACATGTTGTACTTAACTGACTGTTAAAAAAAGATGATATTGATATATATCGAGTATCGCCATTCAGTGAAAAAACATCGAGATATGAGTTTTGGTCCATGCCGTCCAGCCCTATTGGTAGATCAACAGTTCATTCAAAAAAGACTATCACCGGGCTTATTGAGGACAAACACATTTGTTAGTTGAAGTGCTTATCTACAGATTTTAAAGGAGAGGTAAGCAGGATGTAACATGCCTAACAGAAGATCAGACGTCTTAATGAGGCTTGGTCTACTTCACAGGTCCTCTGATGTTTAAAGTTCAGTTCATTTTGTGTTATTTTTAAAATCTTCAGTGGCGAAACATCCCCTTAACTTACACATAACTACGAGTCATAAGGTCTCCTGGGGCTTTGCACTGACCAGGTAGTACAGTGACCTAATCCCCTACCTGATAAGAGGAGGTGTTATTACCAACAGGGAAACAGAGCCAGATTGAAGGTTGATAATGCAACCTAAACGAATAGTGGATGTTGTGCTTTTCATGGCATGAAAATCCACAATATGTTCTGATTTTTAAAAGTTAAACCCCATGGGAGGACAGAACTTTAAACACATAGCTTTTCAATCAAGTAACAACAGATCAGGTGTAGTTATCGTATTATACATGTCACCAACGTTTGATAACTATTGATGCAATTTCACAACATGCAATGGTTGTTCTTCACCCTCAATGGAGGGCAAGGCAAAAGTTGTAAGACACAAAATCCACATTAACATGTATCTTTAAATCATGCCACATATAAACACCATGATAAAAGAGCTTCTATGTGTCTGATCTCACCGAGCAGCTCAAAGTACTACAGAGAAAAGAAATGCTGCTGAGCCATGTTTTTGAAATATGATCCCCCGTGAACATTTTTTCGCACCGAACCAAACTGTGCCAAGATTTGACTTCTTCATGTTTATTTCCACAAACTAAAACGCTTAAAACCTTCCTTAACAGCTTGCTATGCGTTCTAACTTCGAGCCATTTTTTGCATTTTTGCATTTTCGACTGTTTTTGTCTCTTTTTTGCCCCCCCCTCCCCTCCCTCCCTCCTCCCCCTGGACTTTCCCCTTGAAGGAGAAAAGTACACCAAAGAACATGCAAAAAATCTGACATTTTACTGCTCCAGGGCTGTAGGCAAACTTGCATGCAAGAAAATAGTTTCATTTCGCACTTTTTGCAGGAATTTCGCTCCACTCACAAATTCGGCATGGATAAATAAAACACTAGAATCACATTTTATTCGGATATTAACTTGCAAAAGTGTTTAATCTACGGATGGCAGTAGGACCAGAGGGAGTCACACTGATATTTACTTGATCCTAAGAGTGTCTTTCTGAATCACTTGTAACACACTGCAATGTGTGCACTATTTCTTAAGCTGTGCCAATTAGTTTCGTCATAAAAACACTATTTAAAGTGACATTTTGGACGTCTGTGGTTTGACGGTGTCCCCGTTTGAGAGGGAAACGTTAACGGGGCTATTCTCCTTAAAAAAATTGCGGCACATGGGACCCTTTTTCCCCCCAAAGTTTTTCCTCCTTCGCCGCTATTTTAGAGAAACATCAAAGAAGTTCGAGGACACAAGCCGCACGCTCATCTGCAGAGTATAAAAAGTAGCAATTATGTGGTTTTTGTAAGCAGACGAAAGGCAACAAAGCGTGGCTACAACGGGGAAAACTCACCTTTCTCGGTGGGGGTTGCATCCTTATTTTTTGACATAAAAACTACACAGAAGAAGAAATTTTTATCTGGAGAAAAAAAAAAACTTTTCCTACAAACAAGAAACAAGAAACGAGTGTTTTCAGCCTGGGTCAAGCGGCCATAGCGAGTCCAGTAAATGTGTAAGTTGAGTCCCGTTGAAAACACTGTGGCCCCGGGGAACAGAAAACACAACCGTCAAGTTATAAACTGTTACAGAGCACACTTCCGGTCCCGTTTTCAGAATAAAATCTACTTCCGCAGACGAATCACCAAAGTAAAAGCAGACGACCCAGACATTAGAAAGTCTCTTGTTTGTCACAATTAAAATATTTGATGTCCTTTTTTGAGTTCATGAAAACTTTTAGTTGCAATATCCTAATGTTGTCAAATAATTAAATAACATAAATAACAGTCTGTCCTTGACACAAAACTTCACCCCCAGAAAACACTACCCACATGACCTGCTTCATTATTATCATTACTAACATTGTGTTATTATTATTATTTAGTTTCAATATATATACTGTACATTCTATATATTTTATTATATTATTATATTAGTCTATATTATATAACATTTCATTATATTACACTATATTATATTATATTATATTATACTACATTATATTATATAACTGCACTCTGCATCACTGTGGTACAACACTGCCTCTCTTCTCTGCTGTTTACATTACTTGCTGCTATTTACCACACCAAGTCACTTTAATCATCACTTGTCAC
This sequence comes from Labrus bergylta, assembly GCF_963930695.1. Taxonomy (NCBI): domain Eukaryota; kingdom Metazoa; phylum Chordata; class Actinopteri; order Labriformes; family Labridae; genus Labrus; species Labrus bergylta. Next base: position 3,284,820 of record NC_089208.1, on the reverse strand, counting down.
TTTATCTTGTCATTGTCTGTAAATACTGTCTCAATTCCCTACATAGTTAACTTCATCATTCATTTTGTACTTGTATATACCCTCTGTTTTTATTTTTATTTATCTTATCTGTTCTGTTTAATGTGTATTTTGAGCTTTCTTGTCTGTGCTGCTGCAACGCCCAAATTTCCCCTCTGAGGATCAATAAAGTATTATCCTATCTTATCTTAATTACATAAATAAATTACATAAATAATTACTAATGATGTCAAATTCTTACATCTTTTTAAATCTTTGGTGCTCTTGGTCTCAGCTCGTGTTGTTGGGTTCTTGTGTTGCCTGGGTTCTTATGTGTTTTTAAAAGGTGCTATATTAATAAAGTTATTATTATTATTATTATTATAAGTAGGACAAGTAATTCAAGGTACAATAAGATGTTAAAGATAAGACAAAATAAAATAAGATAACATAAATTAACTTAATATTGTTGCTTTTCTACCCCTCTGTTTATTCACTCATGAAGGCATATATCAAGGCCTTCATTAAAATCAATTTTGGGACTGAAAATGTGATGTTTTACTCATTTTTGGCTAATTAGACAAGGCGTACTTCTACCACTTCCTTTACATTACAACTAATAAAAACTATTATAATTTAACCTTTATTTATGACATGTAAAAGTAACATAATAAAAGTATTAAGAAATAACTTTACAGTCGAGAAAAACAATAAAACAAAAAAGTGCAATAACATAATGTAAAATATTTAAAAGTTACAGTCAGTGATTTTAGAGTTACAAAGGTAATTTTGCTGCTTATTCTTCTTTATTATTCTCATAGATTATTTAAACTTAGTTATGTGGAGATCAAATGTACTCCAAGTTATCAACAGCTCATTCACTTGTTAGAATTAAAGTCTGACTAACTACGTGCATCTAAATAGTATACAGTAAAATGATCTCTAGCTAGATAATTCTGCATGATGTAAAGGGGAAAGGGGGAATTGAGATGTTCCCAGAATACATGTCAATTGGTGGTTGGAAGTAAAACATATTAAAATGATAATCTAAACTGAGTGTGACATGTAAAGGAGGGAGGAGTGTGGATACAACTTTTTTATATAGTTTTCTGAATGTAAAATAGGTGATATATCAAGGTACATTTGATACTAATTATGACTGCGTTTGCAATAGGCTAATAACAGATCGATGTTTCTATGTGGGACTCATTTTCCTACAGTACCAAGTGTTAAGCTTCTTAATCTAAACCATCTTTGACAGGGCGCCCTCTAGTGGCGATGTCATTAACCACACATTTAAAACGAGTTGACGTGTGCCTCTTCTCACAACATAAGCTTTTGTTTTTCTGAGTCTTGATTGTACATCATCAGTTGAGAAACCACGTTTTTACTAACTCAATTAGGATTTACACCATTATGGATTCAGCAGCTTCTCTTTTCCAAAGATTTAGACAACAACTACAATTTAATAAAGTTATTATAGGTGGGCACAAACATCTCTACTGATACAGTACAATCAGTACAATCCCATTTTGTATTATTTTCTGCTTTATCAATAAACATTTGATTTAAACCTGTGCTTGCACGTGTGTGTACAAAATATCTCCTTTTTCAGTTCATCAAATCACTTTATTGACATACTGCCATGAAACTGTGCAGAGCAGAACGAAGAAGGTACATTATTAATCCTCGAGGGGAAATTCAGTGTTTACAATCAGTTTTTTTGTTCATGCTTCACACATATGGACATGCAACAATGAGAGAACACACAACTTCATATTCTCAACACATATCATTTATACTATCAGAGTTACTTATCTGACATTCAAATTCTAATATGTTGTAAATGCAAACTGGAGATTTGTCAAACACTCGATCTTCACCTCCTTATCTTCTTAAAAACTGTTTTAACTTGAATCATTAAATACCTGATTGTTGCTTGTTGCCCTTTACACAAAGCCAAAAAACCTTGGTTCAAGTGTTGGCTGATAAGTCCACCCACATAACCACATTTCATTGTACGTGTTCCTCTAATCATGCCCAGCTTCCTCCCACCCTGCCTGGTATTGTGTTGGCATCCTGGACTGGTTCAAAGACAGATCAAAGATTAACAACACTGAGGTACATGTGGCAGTTAAACTCCTACAGGGGTTAAAAGTAAAACTTTTACAGAAACACCGCTCTTAGAAAGTGGATGACTGTTCCTTTTTATGTGAGAATAACCCCCACAAGCCAATGCCTCTGCATCAACATCACCTGTCATTTGTGCACAATTGCTCATTTGAATCATTTCTTGGTAGCAGTGAAATGGTTTGTTTTAATGCAACACATAGCTCACAGATATTTTATGTTAATGATCCATCAAGAGACATTCTAGATCTTCACTGAATGCAAAACATCCAACTTTTATTGTGGATTTCTGCAATAAGATGTGTGCAGCTGAAGTGGATATCATATTTGAACGCTTATCAGAGGAGCAGGCCTTGGGAAAGAATGAAAACTATGTTGGCTGTGAGTGCTGTGTGAAATATTACAAGTGGAGGACATTAACAAATGGTAAAAGAATGTGAGCAAAACGACGAACCAGTTGTAAATGTTTTTGAACATGTGTGACTTTATCTTTAAATATCAAATCATCATCTTTCAGTTTACTTAAAAACTAATTTGCCGCTTTAATCTAATACGTTTTTACCTCATAAACACATCAAAACACTTACTAAGCTGCAGTGAACCTGAAGAATAAATGTAAGAAAACGTTAATACTGGCTGGACTTATTGAAACGTATTCAATTATTATTATTATTATTATTATTTTGTTAAATGTTAATAACATGGAGTGAAACAGTTGTACTCCAGAGGGAAGTTTTCCCACTTCTGATTGGCTCTCTGCAGTCACGTCAGAGGCCACAGCCTCCATTCTTAACTTTTGTCAATTCTACAGGAATCTAATACGGTTTCCTGACAGCTTTTCAAAATAAAATACTTTTTTAACCCCTTCTTAGACATAGATTATACACTGTAAGTGGGACATCCTGACTTGTGTGATACAATTTTTGGACCGCTGGTGCTACATATCAGCATATTAATACAAAAAAATAAAAACATCTTAAGAGATTTAGCTACCTACTTATTTGACTCGCCGTGTTACTGCTTCATGACTCCTCAAGGTGGCGCTTGTGACGTGGTAAAAGGACTTGAGCTTGTAGCACTTCTGCAGGAGGTGGGGATCAAACCCCTGACCTTCCCGTTGAGAGACGACCGACTCTACCAACTGAGCGACAGCTCACATAAATGAGGGTAAGGTTATCAGAGGTCAATTCGTCAAAGATGAAGTTTGATGGGAAGAAGAATACATCAGGATAACATAACAAGCAGCAGCCACTGGTGTTGAAAGATGAATCCAATGCAGAAATATTTGTTATAGCTATATTAGTGAATGTAGTTCTGTATGAACAAGCATACCTCTGAACTTACCTAAATAAATACAGTCGCTTGTAAAAAAATGAATCAATGAAGAAATTGGTCAAGCAACACCAACAATAAAATTTTAAAAAAAGTTTTTCTGTCATTTTACAAGTTTCTTCTTCCTCCTGTCCTGGTTTTTGCTATATATTTCTTTTACTGAACATTTTTTGATTTTAAAATGTGGTTTGGACATAACAAGACGTTCCAAGGTCTCTTCAAGAGTTTTGTGAAATAAGAACAGTTTCTTCATATATTTTGATAGTTCATGTTTTAATTAGTTACCATGTTTAACTTAAGATGAAGTTGCAGATAATATAATGTATAACATCACATAATATAATGTTGATTTACAGTCTTAAAAAAAACAATCACTTCTTCATACCTGTTCAATCTGCAGAGTGATGATAGCATAGAGGTCCTAACACGGTCAAAAAGAAGAGATCACATCACCTCAGTTCTTGCCTCCTTACACTGGCTGCCAGTCAAGCTCAGGATTGATTTTAAAATACTTCTGACTGTGTTTAAGGCATTAAATGGACCCGCCTACCTCTCAGAACCCCTGTCCCCATATAAACCGGTGAGAGATCTGAGGTCATCAGCACAAAACCTTCTGTCACCGCCTACAGGTCCAGGACATGGTGCAATGGGGATCGGGCCTTTTCTATTGACAATCTTTGACAAAAAGCCATTTTCGTTTCACCATTGCACTGTTTTAGATAAACATAACTGACTACATTTTCATAATTTTGTTCATTTCATAAAAATGCATGTTTTATATATAAAACTTTGCACGGACTTGCTCCTCCTCCTTTGAAGGACTTTATAAAGCTGAAGTCTGCCAGTGGGATCGGCACCAGGTGCCACAGCCTGAGGACACTGTGAGGTCCCACACAGACGCACTACATTCAGACTGTTCTGTCAGTCAAAGGAACTAAATATTGGAATATTCTCCCACTCACAATAAGAGACTCACAAACATATGCAACCTTCAAAACACACCTCGAACAAGTCTGTGACCACCTTTAACCATTAACCTCTATTATTGTCTTGTGTCACGTGTGGATTTGTATTTGTATTTCATTTGTAATTTGTCTTTCTCTGTTCCCTGCCTGTAGGGACAACAGATGGAAACGAGCACTTCTGTTATAATCTGGTATTTTTACAGCTGTTCATTAATATGCACTGTCCCTAACAAATAAATAAATACAATATTGCAGGACAAAAACTATGGAACTCTTTTCCCCCAGACATCCGTCTCTCTCCCACTATTGGTGTTTTTAAAACTCGTCTTAAAACAGATTTGTTACTCAATTGCTTTTAATGTTCAGTATCGCTCTCTTGTGTCACACTGAAATTAACTGTCACTCATTCTTTTCTTTTTTTATTGTTGTTCTTGTCTGTTACTTTCTAATGCTTTGTTTCTGCAACGTTCAGCACTCTGGATCAACAATGTTGTGTTTAAAGTGCTATATAAATAAAGTAGAGTTGAGTTGAGGTCCGCTTGAGCTTTTATTTTGAAGGAAAACACATTCCCACCTCTGCTTCCGGTTTAGCATTGGCTCGCTTTGGTCTGTTTGACTCAGGTTTCAGATGACCTGAACATGTGTAAAGATAAGACATGAGAGTTTTAGCACAGCTGCTGTTTTTGTTTTTGTTTTTGTTTTGTTCTTAGACTTTCTCTGTTTACTTTGTTAGCTTGTTAGCTCTTAGCAATGTCAACGTGGCGCAGGCTGCAGGTGAAGGTGTGCACGGCTCACGGATTACTTACCTCCAGACGGGTGACAGAGAGGCACACATGGCTGTCCGGACGTTTACCCCCATGTCAAAGCTTAAGTACAGGCACACCTCTCCGAAATGACTTCTTCAAAGGTAGGGGGGAATCACAGGAAGTGCCTGAATGCAAGAACATACGCTAACAGCAAAAACCCCTTAAGAAATCCGCACATTTTGCAATGATTTGTCAATAAATCAGTGTATGACAGTTCTCTGTCACAACTGAAACACTCTGATGAACTGTCAAATGCCCTTCTACAATTCGGCTGTCATATAACTGTCCAAATAAATGTTTAAATCAAATTTTTAAAGTCATTCCTGCTCTGTTACATTATGTTTTGGTTGTAGATTTTAAAGCAGCCCAACTACATGAACGTCAATATTGTGGGATATAAACAGTAATTGTATGTGCCGAATTGTAAAGTAGCAGTTTATGTTTCGAAAAAAACATCTGGATTTGTAAGGTGCATGTTCAAATCTGCAATTTGATGATGGTTGAGTTAAAAGTGTGCTTTTTTTGTATCAGACCTGGAGGCGCAGCTGGCGGCCATGAGGAGGAAGGCTGCGGACGCTCTGCCGGGGAGCTCCTGGAGTCCCTTCGAGGTGAACCCGAATCTGCCGCCGGAGAGGGCCGACATTGTGATCGTGGGGGGCGGCGTGATGGGCTGGTCCATCGCCTATTGGCTGAAGCAGAAGGAGTTCAGCCGAGGAGCAGTGAGGATAGTTGTGGTGGAGAAGGACACAACGGTGAGGAAAAACACAATTAGTGCATTTCAATTGTGAGTCATTTAAAAGGGATCATGTAGAAAATGACTTCAGTCATATACCATCCTGTAGTCCCCCTGTTTGTTTCCCATTCGGCCTGCATGATATGCTAAGTTAGAAAGCCTTGCTTGTGCGATGGATTCAGACTTTTTCTTTACACATCATGCCACCAAAATGAGTTCAAATCAAATCAGCTAAAATAATCAGCAAAAAAAACTCATATTCAAAATAACTCCGTGCTGCCTTCTTCTTATGTTGTGTTTTTCCTCCTTCAGTACTCGAAGGCGTCCACCGTCTTGTCTGCTGGCGGGATCCGACAGCAGTTCTCTCTACCCGAGAACATCCACATGTCGCTGGCCTCCGCAGACTTCATGAGAAACATCAACGTGAGTCACCACCGCCTGAAAAACAACAAAAAGATAAATAATCACAAACTGAACCAGAAGAGTCCCTCTGCACCTTTAAGAAAAAGCTAAAGACCCAGCTCTTTCATGAATACCTACTAACTTAATGATGATGGTCTCCATATTATTGATGATGATGATGGTAATGACGATGGTTTTTGTTTGATAACGATGACTTATAAGATGGTTTCTATACTGATTAGAGCTCTCAAGAACTGCCCTCAATGTTGTGCTTTGCCTCTGGTCACTTCCTGTCAGCACCTGTGTGTCCAATCAGACTCAAAGCGGATCGTTTGCTCTTACTGACATTGTTCCCTTTTTTCTAGATCCTTGCTTGTGTTGTTCTTACTCTCTGATGTACGTCGCTCTGGATAAAAGCGTCTGCTAAGTGAATTGTAGAATTGTAGATGTCAGTGATGGATGTGAGAGTGGTATTTGAACGCAGCATAACGAGGCTCTGTTACCTCTGTGTTCCACTTTGTCGCCATAGAAACCATTACGTGTGTTCTCCTCCTCTCCGCGTCCCCTCAGGAACACCTCGGCGTGTTGAATGAAGACCCCGTCGACCTGCAGTTCAACCACTCAGGATACCTCTTCCTGGCCAATGAGGAGGTGGCTCACATCATGGAGGAGAACTACAGCACCCAAAGGTGTCGGCTCAGAGAAAACGTGTGAAAATTAGAAAAACTAGACCCCTCCTGTAGACGATGTAATAAATCATCTTTTGTGTGATTTCAGGTACGCAGGGGCCAAAGTGACTCTCCTCTCTCCGACACAGCTGAAGGAGAAATTCCCGTGGGTCAACACGGACGGTGTGGCGCTCGCTTCATATGGTGGGTAATAAAACACAAGTTCACCTTATTCATTCTGTACTTATCAGACATCAGAAGCGCTTTGATAGAGGTTTTAAGAGAGGGGTCACAGAGACGGTTTCAGTGGAGCCGGCAGGGGGAGTGCAGCGCTGTGTGTGTGCGTGCATGTCTGACTGTGTGTGTATGTGGAGCTCCAGCTGTGCCGAGCTTCACAGACTCTTTATGAATGTACAAAGACGTCATGACGGCTGAGCTGAGATAGGGTTAGCTTTCAAAACCGAGTTACTTCCAATCAAGCAATTAAAAAAATACTGACGTCAATCAATCAGACGATATTTAAGAAATGCATTCAACTGTAACAGATTTATTACAAGTGAACAAACTGAACAAGGAATTATTATTTAACTCGACATAAATGGACTCAAAAGACGATCAAAAGATTCTCATTAGGGGGGCGTCTGTAGCCCAGTGGTTAGTTTGTGCGCCTCATGTACGGAGCCTAAAGTGTCCTCCAAGTGAGCGGCCTCGGTTCAAATCCGACCTGTGGCTCCTTTTCCCGCACGTCATTCCCCTCTTTCTCTATCTCTCTCTCTCTCTCTGTCTCTCTCTCTCTCTATCTCTCTCTCTCCCTCCCTCTCTCTCTCTCTCTCTCTCTCTCTCTCTCTCTCTCTCTCTCTC
>NC_089208.1:3199748-3276726 GCF_963930695.1 Labrus bergylta | reverse complement strand
GGACTCTGCTGAACGCCTTCAGAAGAAAAGCCATCTCTATGGGAGTCATTCAGTGCTGTGGAGAAGTTACAGGTTAGACATGTTGAGAAAGAAAACATCCTGATGTTACTCATTGAGCTCTGAGCTTTGTTAAATATTACTTTGTTACTTTGTTCACTGATATGTCGCAGAGGACCGGGGCGCTGAAGAACATCGTATTTCGGCTCCTCACTAACACCTCTGTTTTCCTTTCTTTTGAAGGAAAACTGACCTCTGGGTCAGAGTGGAAGTTAAAGCATGCAGTGTTTGGACTTTCTTCAGGCTTGTTTTTAATATTTTTATTTCGTCCACAGGTTTGAAATATATGTCATCCATCGTGACGACCGCCGATGACGAACGTCTGGAGCTCCGGAGAATCAAATCTGTCAGAGTAAGTCGGAGCGCAGTGAACGGAATAAGTTCAGTTCATGTAAGAACTTAAATGAATGAATCCAAAGTCGCAGTTTACAAATCCGGACTAACTATCAAAACTATTAAAAATCATCCTGAGGGGTCGACCTGTCTCCCTGAAAGCTTTTTAAAAAAAGGTGTTCTAAACTGTGTGTTCAGCATCTATGTGTTGTTGATGACGGGGGGGGGGGGGGGTCATGTGTTGTGTCGAGCAGGTGCACATGCCTAACAGCATGGAGTACCAGCCCGTGGAGTGTGCCATTGTGGTGAATGCAGCGGGAGCCTTTTCTGGAAACTGGCAGAGATGGTGGGAATGGGCTCCGGCCCTAAAGACAGCATCGCTGAAATCCCTCTGCCCGTCGAGCCTCGCAAAAGGCAAGCAAACACACACACACACACACACACACACACACACACAGCTACTGTCAAAACGTCCAGTTGGCGTTATCTCCACAGTGAAGCTCATTATTATTCTGACAGTTTAATTCTGACTTTGTAGCCGGTTAATAAACAAACTGACCATCATTCCCGTTTGGACTGACGGCTTTAATTAAGGATGTTTACAGAAAGTGTTAAATGGTTTCACTTGTAGTTCTTGGTTATTTGTGTGAATCACAGTGTGCATCTTTATTTATACTTATTAATACTTACAAACTGGGTTTAATGAGGATTCTTCTTTTACAGTTTCTACTTTGATATTTCTGTGCACAAGGACAAACAAGTGCTGCGAAAGCCAAAAGCCTCAATCAAAGAGATTCATGTTAAAAAACAAACAAACGAGAGGATGCCGTATGCAAAAGTTCATCGCTAAAAATTTGAAAAATGCCCCCGATGTTTTGATGTTTAAAAAGCTTGGCAAACTGTAGAGTAGACTCTAGAGAGGAGGGGGGGAGACAGCTCTCTACAATGTTTCAAATTTGGACTGCAGTACCCATTTTAAACACTAAGGGTCAGAGCTACATGAACCTTTCTGTGTTCTAACCTCTCTCCATTTTTCAAAAGCATCTCCAATATTGATCCTAGTTTGAGCACGTTTCTGCTCGTGGAGCTTATTAGAAACATGCAGAGGCTTTTTAGGTCGGGTACAATCACTTCTATCTGAACCACTTCTCTTGACCCGCTTCCATCACTGCAACACCTGTTGACCTGATAACTGCTCTCATATCTGGCAAACCGAGGGGCGTCCAAAACGGCCGTGTGTGGGGGTGTCTTAAAAGCACCTACCTTCTCTGGTCCAAACAAATCCAGAGCATTCAGGAGCAGAATCTAAAGTTAGAAGGAGGACATACTGGCTGCTGCATTGTTGTCAGAGAAGCCAACACTTCAACATAGCATGTTTCCTTAATGTCTGATCAGAGAGTAAGATACCTTTATCATCTCAGTCAGTAGATATCTTACAGACTGCTCCTTTAAGTTTAAATAAAACTTCAAATCAGTTGTACCAAAGTTAGAAGAATTCATTGATTTTCTTTCTGACACTTTGAACCACTTTTCTGTCCCTTAAATGAAACCTTCCTGTCTGTTTAAAACACTCTGAAGTTTGATTAGTTTGCATGCTTTTAAGAGTTGCATCAGTCTGCATCAGTGCATCATCAGAGTAAAGTGTTTGTGGCTCTCTGCAGGTTTGTGTACGTGGTCCACTGTCCTGACGGTCCGGGTCTCGACACACCTTTCCTGGTCGACTACTCTGGAGTTTACTTCAGGAGAGAGGGCTTAGGAGGGAACTACATCGCCGGGGCTTCACCGGAGGAGGTTTGTGTATCTTCAAAAGTGTTTCACAATTTCCTTTTATTGAATTAGAGAGAGTTTAAAAGGAGGTGTGTCGGGGGTCTCTCTTAAACAACCCACAAATGGATTAAAAACACAGGCGTACTGATGGCGTTATTTATTCAAACTGCCCTCCTAAGGTGCAAAACAAAACAAAGACTGCCAAAAAAAACGAACAAAAGCACTTCTGAAGTCGTCCCAGCAGCTGTTACTTTCTCTTTAAACAAAACCAGACCGACAAAGCAGCCATCTTTTTTTATCAGAAGCCCCTCCCACTGGGATTTATGAATTAAATAACTTTTTAACAAAACATATGTTCTTATGAATCAAAGGATTTTCACCACATCTTGAAATATTTTAATTAAACCACAACAGCTTATTTGTGGAGAGGAGATGAGATGGCAGCACTAGCAGAGAGGGTGTGTGTCGGTGTGTGTGGGCATTTGTGTGTGTCGGTGTGTGCGCTGCCTGCAGACGCTCCGTCACAGGAGATTAATGTGTTCACCTTTCCTTTTTTTTCTTCCTCAGGCGGACGAGCCCGACACCGGTAACCTGGAGGTGGATCACCAGTTCTTTGAGGAAAAAGTCTGGCCCAGCTTGGCCCACCGTGTTCCTGCCTTTGAGAAACTGAAGGTGTGTTTCTGGATAAGTAAACGTAATAGTAGGTCGTCTTAGTTCAGTCAGGAACACGCTCATCGTAAACGTTACCTTCTTATTGCAAGATGGACGTTCAGTTTTGCTTGGCGTTGAAGGCTGTGCTCAAAGGATGCTTCCAGGGAGCGCAGTGCTAAACCCCCCCCCACCAGGGGGAACCAAAGGCTTGTGGCAGGAAGGAGGGGGCTGAGGGTGGTGGAGGCAAAGCTTTGCCAGCAGCAGCAGAGTGTGTGCAGCGCAAATAATCTTTCTACCACACTGATAGGATCATAGGGTTGGACTATGACTTGCCCAGTAGTTCACTTTTTGTTGCTGCGCTGTTGAAACAGGTCATGGTCTCGTTTCATCTTTCTGGTTTGGTAACACTTTTATTATGACCATGTAAAGAGGGAAAACTCCTCAGGGTTTAAAAAACTGTCCGTTCTCAGTAATGCTCTTTCATCATCAAATCACTGAAAGGAGGAATGTGCGACTTTTTGATCCAGTAGATGTCGTCCTTGAGCACCAGCATGAAACCAAAAAAAAACTGCTGTTAGGCCACGCCTCCTCCATTCTGTTTTGTTGAGTGAAGAGGACAAAAAGAAAAGATGTATCTGTTTTATGGTGTTTTTACTTTTCTCCTCCAATAAGAGGAGGGGGTTTAACAGTCTGACAGGTTTCCTTAATGCGAGCCGTTTTTTCCTCTTCCAGGTGACCAGTGCATGGGCCGGTTACTACGACTACAACACCTTGGATCAGAACGGCATCATCGGCATTCACCCGCTCATCCCCAACATGTACTTCGCCACAGGTTTCAGCGGACACGGCCTGCAGCACTCCCCCGCGGTGGGTCGGGCTGTAGCCGAGCTGATCCTGGACGGGAACTTTCAAACGTTGGACCTGAGCCCGTTCGGGTTCAGACGCATTTTGGACCAGGAGCCGATGCTGGAGAGGAACATCGTGTAGAGCGGCTCGGACCTTCAACACTGCTGCCAAAGACACACAATGGCACCTTTTAGTCTTATTTTTTAAGTTCTGATCTCCTCCATGTTTAATTTATTTAACAGATCAGTGATCTCTGGGAATGTAGTCTAAGACCGCTGTCGGCTTCTTGTTTCTCACCAACAGTCACTGATCCTCAAGAACATTTGTTTAAACCAACAAACTGAACAACTTAACCTCAATACAACTTCAAATAATGTGTTGTTGCACCATGTACCTTTGGTTTGAAAGCGTATGAATCCGAGAGAAAAGAGTGTTTTTAAGAAAACGTCACCTGTTGGCATTCTCAGTACAAACATCATGGCAGAGGATAAAATGCATGAAGACGACGTTGACGAGGGAGAAAAACCAAGCGGCGACCTCCAGTCTTTAAAAATGAAGCTAATGCAGAAGTACAAAATCCTGCAGTTCATCGAGTGTCCACTAAAGGCTGGCTGCAGGAACACAGGAAGTCACATACACACCACAGGCAATAAAGACATTTTTACAGCATAAATAAACATGTTTACAGCCTGGTACAAAAAGACAAATAGGTCTGATTAGTTGTTGTCGTCATGGATACACAATGTACGGGGTTTATTTTTTTATAAACGATATGTGTTATCCAGAGTTAGGCGTGTAGCTGACCTGATTGACAGGTGGGTGTAACGGTTCATCAGGAGGTTTAAAACCCGCCTCAGCTCTCAGCCTGTCGTTAGGTTGACGGAAAGTTAGACTTAAGATGGACATTTTACCTCAACCCCCTCCCGTTGTACAAAAGATGAAGCCTAATTACCTCCAGGGACAGAGGGGGACATATTGTGTTAAGAGTCAGAGTCTGTGCAGTAGGGATCAGCTGGAAGAGCTGGGGTATTGATGTCCAGTCGCTTTAACAGTGGAAACACATTTATCTTACCCACTAAACAGAAAGGTTTCCTCAGGTCAGTACGGTCCACAGCAGAACAGATTGTTGTGCTGATCTGAAATTGAAGACGTTGGACTCTTATCTCTGTCAGCTCTGTGAAGACGATCAGAAAATGATTCACAAATACCAGGAACAGGAGCTGCCTCTTCTCTGGAAACCTTTATTGCTTAAGAGAGGAGAAGAAAACATTTGGATTGATACAGTATAAACTGTAATACAGCCAAACAATCGCTTTCAGGTTTCATTTTTATCTTATTTTCATAATGTGAACATTAGTCAGCATCGTTAGATAAATGCACACAAACAGAAAAAAAGAAACTCTTCTCCATACTCCTCCACTCCCACCCCTATACAGAAAATAAAACAACAAATATACAGAAATCATAATCAAATAAAACTAATTGAATAAAACAAAAAACTAGAAAACTTAAATTTTCAATTTGTGTAAATATTCTTGCACATACACCAAACCTGCATATTTTAAAGCTGAAGGCACCAGAAACAAAAACAGCGACAGAGTTATGTGAGCAGTTACTTATTAAGTGTGTAGTTTGGGCCTTCTCTCTTCCAAGACTATTTTTGAAAACCACTCTGGGGAAACTTTCAAAGTAGGAAACTAATGGTAGCCAAAGGTCTTGAAACGTGTCCTCGGTTGTATTTTTCTAAAGTAAGTCTCTAAAGGTAACAAAACTGAACGTTAGTCTATTCAGGTTTGAACCTGTTGGTGCTAATCAGCTGAAGTGGAAACAATTCAATCATAATCATCATAATCAAACGTAGTTGTTGTTCACACTTTGTCTTTGCTTATCAAGTTCTGTTCTTTTTAAAAGTCATTCATGTTTTAATTATTTTATTTTGACAGACTGATGTTTCTCAGTTTAGTATTAATCTATCAAAGTACTGAATCTTTATCATGAATAAAAATCTTAATTGTGTGTCGTTGTTTCATGTCTCCATCAGCTGTTAGTTACAGATCAGACATCAGATTCTGTTTATTGTTGTTGCATGAAGATTCAGGAACAACAAAAACATGGCTGCTGCCGACAGCAAAGAAAAACCTCAATCAATAAGAATGCAATATGTACCTAAATGATTTTGTTATCAAAACAACTGAATACTTTAGAGCCAGAGTCTAAAGCACCAAAATATTTCACTTTAAAAACATTTTCAAACTGAAGCTGCTCCTCTGACCATCTCTTTCTGGATTAACAATCTGATCCCCCCTCCCCCCCCCCTTTGTGTTTAATATTAAGTTAAAACTGGACTCCTAATAGACGACACATTGATTTCCTAATTGACTTTGTAAATTTGTAATAATGATAATAATAATAAAGAAAGGCTTTTCCTAAGAGCTTACATTTCTTTAAAAGAAAATGAAACAAGGATAATTGAGTTTTTTCATGTATCTGAAGTTGAACACTGAGCAGGAGAAACAAGAAAGTTAAAATGTTGTTCAGACAGTGGCCACAAGATGGCGCCAATTCGTATATGTGCCTTTTGCTTAAAGAACACTTAAGTGCCATAAACTGCAGTTCCTTGAATGGCCACTTGAGGCTTTCTCCAAAAGTGAGTCCATCTCCATAGAGGCCCGTTTTAAAAAGTGGATTGGACTGATATTATTTCAGACGAGTCAAAAGACAATAAATCAACTTTTTACAGCAGAGATGAACACATTAACTGTCTGGTTGTGATCTCTACAGCTGATCTATACATAGGATTTTTCTATTATTGTATTTTTTCTCCCTTTATTCAACTGTATGTACATATGTTTGATTTTGAACTTCTAGTTATTTTTGATAATTATATTCCTGTTTCTTGAGCTGTTGTGACAAAAAAATTTCCCCCATGGGGATCAATAAAGTTTATCTTTATCTTTATCTTGATTTCTGTATTCCTCACATGTGTAGAAGAGTTTTCTTTTCATGAAAGAAACTCCTATAAGCTATACTAAGACTTAAAGTTGTGCAAAATGCTGCAAGCTGTCACCTCAGCTAATTTGGTTTTTTGAACTTGAATTCTCATGTACCCCCCAAAAAAGTGAGAGTAAGGCCTAACTCCGTCCACCAGTTAGTTTAGATCTGAAGAAGCCTTTCAGAGAAGAGGTCAAATATCTTCAAGATCTTCAAATACGTCCAGTTCCCTTTGGATCACCTCGGGGACTGAGAAGCTACAGAGACATTGCTTCTTTCTACCTTCACGAAAAAAACAGGATGTTACCGGCCAAAATGCCAACTTCTCCAAGAGTGTTCCTCAAACCAATGTGAGATGTAAAAGTTACTGTACTGACTGCTAATCTTCTGGGACATAAAGGAAACTACCAATAAAAGACTTAAAAGACAACAGTTTTATGGTAGGTATGATGCTGTACAGACTCTGGTTCCAGTGGGTTCTGGTCTAGCCTAAGGAACCAACACCAACTCCTTCCTGAAAATCATGACCCAAATTTCTGATATTTTTCAACCCATCAGTTTTATTGAAGAAAAAAATAGTGCAGTTTGGATCTAAGATGGTGCGAAACATGTGACAGAATAAAGAGAAGGAACAAAACCAGCATGTTTTAAGAGTGCTTCATAGATTCTTCACACTTCAGTTTTTTCAGACAAAGTTCGCGACCTACTGAAAACGGCTCTGCGACCCACTTTTGGGTCCTGACCCACCAGTTGAGAACTACTGCTCTAGTAGCCTGTAACCTTGACATTCTTGCATGGCCTCTTCAGTTTAAATGATACAGTCTACATCTTGAAGCATCTCCTGTTTCCTTACAGTTCAGTCCATCTGCATCCATCACTGAGGAGCTTTTCAAGACTGTTCTCGTTTAATTTCAGTGGATGGAATTAAACTCCACAAATATGAAAATGTTCCTCCTACAGGGTGAATTATATTAGGAAACTTTGTCCCCCCGCAGCTTTTCATTTTGATGCAAATGTGAGGCAGCCCTACAGGTTTTCGAGGTGAAGAGGGAGAAGGGGGCCGGGGGGGGAAATGCAATTGAGGGAATTCTTTGTGAGGCCTGACGCAAATCCCAAATGTTCTCAGGGCTTGAAAACAAAAAACAGCGAGGGTGCTGCACAGGCCACGTTGGGCCCCTTTAATGGATGGACCTCCTGCAAAACCAAAATAAGGACTTCTTCCAGGAAATTCCCCTCCCTCCTCACACTCCTGAGAGCTTTCTCTAATCGTGAGCCCCGGTGCTGTACCAGTTTCGTCATTGCACTTGTTGTCGGTGTGGTGATGAAGGGAGTCGCCCTGCCAATCAAAAGGGGAACTGACGCCCACTGGGAGCTTGGCGTCCGGGGCTCCTCTGTGTGTGTTTGCAGCCAGTGTACATGGTGGCATGTGGCTGGGATTAGGAAATTTCACTGTGGATTAAAATCTTTCCAACGTCTCCATGGCCACGGGCGGAGAGAAAGGAGTGTGAAGTTCCAGCGGAGATCCAGTGAGCACTCTGGACCCATGGTCTCACAGAGCAGGTACGTCCAAATTTGGTTTCTACTGAACTGTGGGAGGATGAATGAGTCAGTTATAAGATGTTTATTTCAAGTTGTACTTTGGTGCTTAAACAGCAGAGTTGAGGTCCTAGTCTGACTTATTTAACAGTGCAGACGAGCTTTATGTTTGTAACAGTTTCTTTTGCTTTGATTGCTGCATTAAGGAAAGATTTTTAACATGCTTAACTTCTTAATTTTGTCTAGTTTCCAAACTGTGTCCATGAATCCAGTAACAGAACACCCTTCTACTTTAATCGATGGTAAATAACTGGAAAGAAAACCAACATTTCATGTAGTTTTATAACTTTTTAAAATCCTCAATGATGTAAAAAGAGTTGAATGTGGGGGATGAAAACAAAGCTTTTGTAGATGATTGCTCCTCTGTGTGAGCTCGAGCTGTTCACAGTTAAAAAACACTTTTAAACACTTTTAAACAAAGACATAAAATAGATTATTCACAGGATTATTCCTTGTGTGGGATCTTTTTTTTAATACGTCTTTCAAGAGTGAGAACAAAACACAAAGGTTTCCTGAGTCTTAATCGGTGTCTGTTATGTAAGAACTCAAAGTGGACCACGTGGTGCAAACTGCACTGTACAAAAGGTACAAAAGGTAAATTCACTTCCACTCTAATGAACGGATGTGACATTATTCGTGCCTTTGCAGGACTTTCACTAGCCAGCTGCAGGTTTGTACTTCACGGGAAAAACTTTAATCCAATAAAGTATGTGAGAAAATGAGATGTTTAAACTCAGCGCCCGTTCATCTGAACGCTCCAAGAGAGACTTAAATTAACTTAATATGATTTTAAATGGTTGATATCGTGGTCAAACTGCTGATTCATCAATTAAACATCCATTTAATTGTTGTTTAATTCTTTATGTTTTTTGAATTCACTTATATTTGATGCTCTTGTGTGTTAGTCTTTCTGGATTAATGAAGTTCTATCGTAACTTATTTAAATGCATCTTTATCATTTGAGTACTGAGAGAAAATATACATACTTCATATATAATATAATACATATATACTGTATATAGGCTATATACGGTCTTGGACTGAATGAAGCTGTTAGTGTGACTGCAGCCGTTATGTGGAATAACTCTCAAATGACGGCCAAGCTGCCCTCACTGGTTTAACATTGTGTTTTTAAAGATCTAGTGTCTGAACTACTGAGGGAAGGAAATTGCATCTGTTTTAAAATGTGGAATAAATTAAATGGTTTAAAAGTACGAACGTGTGTTTCAGTGTTCAGTGTAAAAAAATGCACTGCCCTATTTATTAATTATTTTTTGTTTTTATTTAACCGCAAGTTTTCCCATTCAGGTACAAACATCTCAAGGGCTTAAATTGAGTTCATGTTAAAATGATAACACTTGAAATAAATTCATAAATTGTCTCATTGCCAACAAATTCCCATAATAGACAACAGCATTGGTTTTGCCTGCCTGTTGCACATCATGATTTAAATGTTTGGAAACAGGTCACAAATATAACAAAAAAAGTCAGAAATGTCCTGAAACAAGAGCGCGTTGTAGCTTTTAGTCTTTTTTACTAGAACAGCAGGTTTGTTTGATTGGGACTATTTTCAGCTGCGGATGAGTACACACTCAGTGCTCTGGTTTAGTATTTACAGCAGCAGGTGTAAGTGGGAGAAACAATGGTGGAGGAATGTGTCACCCAGACCAACTGTGCGGCTAAGTGATGTTTTTTGAATCGTTTTTGGACGACAAAGGAGCGCCATGAACTGTGGAAAGAGATGCATCAGGCTTTATAAACAGACAATGATGGTCTTTTTTGGGGGGGGATTATTTTGGCAGCTGGAAATAAAGAGTGTCACAGATTTATACTTTACATAAGGAGGAAACCCGCCTTGTGGAGGAAGCAGAATTTAAAGGCTTTATATGTGATTTTTTGATCCAGCAGATGTCGCCCTTGAGCACCAGCATGAAACCAAAACAACTCGTGCTGCATTGTTGTGTTAGCATGCTAATGCTACTTTATTATGCTGGTATCTTCACACTGCATGTAAATTTACCTGAAATGAGCGTGATCTAGAAACACAGTTAAGCAGTGAGTACAGTATGTTATTCTTCTTTTCTCTAGTCCCTCAATTAAACAACTTTTATACGTGAGGGGAGGAGTCAGCCGGCCGTCCGGGCGATGTAAACAAACTGAAGATAGGACTCTGAAAACTCTGAAAACATCACAGACAGTGGGACTCGGGTGTTACACCCATTGTAGACAGTCATGACTCACAGAGTTATTTTCAGAGGAGATACTTGATTTCTACATTAAAGTGTGAAAAATCGCATTTTAAGCCTTTAAATAAAGCAAATGCCTTTTTCATTCATGACTTGTCCAATGCAGGTTTCTGACTACAAAAAGTCATGATGAGGTGTCTACTGTGATGATTGTTTTATTTTGTGTAGTGGATTATTTTTGTTTGACATCACACACCTCACATCAGACACAGCTCAGGGCTCATTTTCTGGCACAAATGTATTAACTGTATGAAGCAGGACAACTTTTTTGGCATGTTCACACCTTGAAATGGAGCACATGTTTTGGAGCAACAATCAGCTGCATCCATTCTTAGTGAATCAGGCCCTTTGCCTCTGCAGGAAAATGTGTCTTGTTCTTCATAAATGCACATAATTATTCTGTCCCCAGAAGAGTGCTAACACATAAAATAACAGCAAAGTGAAGCAGTAATTAACAACGCTCTGCTGTCTGCTCGTCTGTCTTTTGGGATATTTGACCTGACCACGTAGCTCTGGACTAACGTTGTGTTCTCTTCTCCTGTTCCAGGATGTTCCAGCTGCTCCAGGGTCACATCCAGCCGGCTGGACTCCGAAGTCGCAAGAACCGCCTGGTCACCAAAGACGGGCGATGCAACATCGAGTTCGGAAGCGCCGACAGCAACCACTACGCGTACCTGGTGGACTTCTGGACCACCTTTGTGGAGATCCGCTGGCGCTTTGTCCTCCTTCTCTTTGTGGCCGCGTTCACCGGCAGCTGGTTCTTTTTCAGTCTGTTGTGGTACTGGATCGCAAAGAGCAACGGGGATCTGACCGGGCAGAACCGAACGGACGGACACGTAAGGTGTATAGAAAACGTGCACGGACTCACAACGGCGTTCCTCTACTCTTTGGAGACCCAGACCACCATCGGGTACGGCGGCAGAGCGCTGACGGGGCACTGTGCCGGCACCGTGGCTCTGATCATGATCCAGTCTCTGATCGGGGTCTTTATTAATTGTTTCATGTGCGGGGTCATCTTGTCGAAGATCTCCTTACCCAAAAGGAGGGGAAAGACGGTGACCTTCAGCGACACGGCCGTCATCTGCTTGAAGAAGGGAAGTCTGTGTCTTCTGATCAGAGTCGCCAACCTCAGAAAGACTTTATTAATCGGCAGCCAGATCTACGGCAAGCTGCTGAGGACAACAGTATCTCCCGATGGAGAGACAAACATTCTGGACCAGGTGGATATCGACTTCATGGTGGACGCCGGAAAGGACAACCTGTTTTTTGTTTGTCCTCTCACCCTCTACCACGTGATCAACAAATCGAGTCCGTTCTACGAGCTCTCAGCTGACTCGCTCCCCCTGCAGGATTTTGAGTTGGTGGTCTTTCTGGACGGGACGGCAGAGACCACCAGCTCCGCCTGCCAGGTCCGGACCTCTTACATCCCGCAGGAGATTCAGTGGGGGTACAGCTTCCTGCCGATCATCTCCCGCACAAATACAGGAAAGTACCGCGTGGACTTCTCGAACTTTTCCAAAAGCATACAGGTCACCGTGCCTCACTGCGTCCAGTGCTTTGAGACGGACGCCAACCAGAAGAACCACAACAGCCACAACGGGGAGAATCACAACAACCAGGAAAAGCGGGGGGTCGATAACCTGGGGTTCCAGGTGATCGACATGCACGACTCAGTGGACGTTACTAAGATGTGAGCGGTAATGAAAATGGCTAATGGTAGAGCAAAGAGATGCTAGATGTTGGAAAGAAAGGCTACATTCACACTGCAGATCCAACCCTCAAGCCACATGGACCAGTCATAACATTATGACCACTCACAGTTGAATAGCACTGATCATCTCGTTACAGTGGCACCTGTCAGTGGATGAGATATGTTCGGCAGCAGGTAAATATTTAGTCCTCAAAGTGTGTTGGTAGCAGCAAAAATGGGCATAAGAATGTGACCATGTCATGGGGCCAAAGTGTGATGGTTTAATGACTTGATCAGAGCATCTCAAAACTGCAGCTCCTTTGGGCTGGTCCTGGCATTTTGAGGTCAGAATGAAAGTGGCCAAATGGAGGAAAGGCAGGCGAACCACCGACAGGCTCAAGAGCAATTAAGGCTCATGATGGAACCTACAATTCTACAATTCTACAATTCACTTAGCAGACTCTTTTATCCAAAGCGACGTACATCAGAGAGTAAGTACAACACAAGCAAGGATCTAGAAAAAAGGGAACAATGTGAGTAAGAGCAAACGATCAGCTTTGAGTCTGATTGGACACACAGGTGCTGACAGGAAGTGACCAGAGGCAAAGCACAACATTGAGGGCAGTTCTTGAGAGCTCTAATCAGTATAGAAACCATCTTATAAGTCATCGTTATCAAACAAAAACCATCGTCATTACCATCATCATCATCAATAATATGGAGACCATCATCATTAAGTTAGTAGGTATTCATGAAAGAGCTGGCTCTTTAGCTTTTTCTTAAAGGTGCAGAGGGACTCTGCAGATGGAGTTTGGAACCTGTGATCGATCGCACAGAAGAGCTACTGGAGCTCTAACTGATGAAAAAGTCAATGCTGCTTCTGATAGAAGGGTTTCAAACTGTTTTAAAACATGGTACAACGTGGTATCAAAAACGTATCAAACGTTTATACAACCTAAAAGATATAATATGTGACTTTCAGAGTAGATGTTCAGTTGATGTTACACTTTAGCACCAGACTCTCAAACTCAAACAAAGCGGTACGTTCAGCGCCCCGCTTCCCCCTCCCCCACCCCTCGCTTAGTGTTCAGACTGATATGCAGCCCAATGATAATTCAGTTAATATTTCTTTTAATTATTTTATATATAAAGCCTTATCTTTGGTTTGGAGAGTCTGCTTGTTCTCCTGGAATTGACGAAACTCCACCATTATGCCTTCACATACAGCATCTCTGAGTGGGCGTGGCTGTCTCTCTTCCAATTGAGCCTATCCAAAACATAAACAAACTGGTGGAAACGCTGTCCCGCCTTCTATACACACAGAGCTGAGAACAACAAGCTCATATTCAGTTTGAAATGTTGTGTATTATACCTTTAAATCCGACCTCTATCTTCATTATACCACATATGAAAGCTGCCAAAATCTGAATTTACGATATCAGATTCCATGTTACTTCTGCTGTTTCCACTCTTATTGGGGTAAAAAAACAGATCTGAGTCATACAAGTAAGAACAAATCTGACTTGGGACTCTTGTGTGTCTGCAGTGTGAAAGGAAGCCGAAGTGTTTGTGACATCCTTTAAAGCAAAGCGTCAACGACCGATGGATCAAGTAATGTGTACCCATGCTGGTTTTCCTCTGACAAACATTCACATGAATCATCCACTCTTGTTTCTTTGAACTGCAGGAAAAAAATGAAAAGTAGTCGAACTATGTGGACAAAAATTCAGACATGAGTGTGAGTTAAGCTCTCGCTCAGCAGCTCATTACAATCAAAGCACCTTGGGGACTTGTGACTTTGTGTAGGTAATGTGTGGAAGAGTGAGAAAAAGAGGGGGATTGGAGTTTTGACGCATGGAAAAATGAAAGGGGGTAAAATAGTGGATGGCACAGTGGGAACTTCAAGAGGAGATTACCGGCCTGAGCCTGTTATAATGAAAAAACGGAGAGCTCTGAAGACTGGGGGAAGGACGCTAAAAGTAGGACAAGCCTTTTGAGTTTTCTCGTTATTCCTGCTAAGAGACTAAGAGTAAGCTGTTTTATTTCTTTCTTTGAGATGTTGAAAAATAATTTCCCTGAAAATTTGAAAACTGTGAACATGCTGCTGAATGCGATGATTTTTATTGACAGATTACAGTTTGTAGATCTGACTGTGTAACAATTAAACTTCTTCTCAGGGAAAGTAACATCTTTAGTTGAATAAACCTTTTCCACAATCTTTTGACTTGTGATTTAATTTTTTTTCTTCTTACCTTAAAGATGGAGTCAGTAGCATTATTCTTTCCAGCTTGTAAACACGACATACAAATTAGGCCCCTCCTCCTCCTGGGCTTCCATAGACTTTAAAGGGATACTTCACCCATTTGCATTAATCTTTGTATCATTAGAAACCTGGTAGTATTTTTGAACGGTCATGCATCCCGCCCTCATTTTCCCCTGAGATGGGAAATCTTTGTATTTCTGAGTCTGAAAAGAATCTTCCAGTGACGCAAAATGACGATTTAGTGGGAGTGGCCTGCGGTGCTGTGCATTCTGGGATTTGGTGTCTTTCATCAGCATGAGCCAAAAAGACACTTTCTGCCTTTTCACGGCCAAGAAGGCACCAACTTTATTTTTTATCAAATATTTCACACTACTACATATATGACCCAATGTCGCGGCCAGTAGTACCTTTGTTTTGTTCGCTAAGTAATATTTTCCACGCTAAAATAACATGACAACATGACCGAAGAACATGCACGATACTATCGATGCTGTTGATGTAATTACACACAATAAGACTTACAGTAGTTGCTAACAAACACAATAGTTACGGCGTAAACGTTACTGTTGATGCACGTAGCAGCCATGTTGGATTTTAACTCGGGCCACTGAAGGGTCCGACTCGACGACGTATCAGACTGGCAACTTGGAATTTCTGACTTCCAAAATCCAATGGAACGCACCATAATGTATGTCAACGTCCAATTGCTGAATTGTATTCACTCTTAAATTCACCATCGCGCTGTCATTGGTTGGAGGAAACGTACCAGCTGCCCGCCCAGAAACGGCCCGAGTCAACCGGCACAAACTAAAATATCGAAAAATCAGAGGCCAGGGTCAGACACAGTCACTTTGGGGATGAGAATAGTTTCACATCATGCAGACTAATTCTGTTGGAGAAGGAGAGCCAAAGCCTGGGCACGAGCAGAGACTCATTTGCCAACATGTTGCATCGTTGATTTCCTGGATTTGTGAGCAAAAGCTTTAATTCCCTCCTCGTCCGGTGTGCCGTATTGACCAATAATCTGTGTGTAATCAGATTTCACTCAAATCAATTCTAAACCAGATTAACTTACATCAGTGAAATAGGCTTACTGGTGGTAATCAATGAACCTGCCAACAAAGACTGAGACAAATTATTATTACAATGTCACAATGCTTTATACATGATGTCATTTAAGTTTCATTCCTAATCACGTTGTCTTTTTTTTTTTTACATAATTTAAATAATATTTGGTCTAAATGAGCGCTGCTGTTGGAGATTTTGAGTCACTGGTATCGATTTTTTTCCCCCAGAAAAACAACAGATATACATTTTTCAATAAAATATAACGCGTAACTCCCAGAAAATAATCTCGTTTATAGAAATGTTTTATTTTCTCATGTGAATGCAATATGCTCCTATGAAACCTTCGGATGAGATCATTAAATGTTCTCAACAAATCGCACAACAAATCAAATCTTATGAGCATGGAGTTGATTCTAGTGCGCTCCAGAAACTTCATTTTTTCACTCCTCGTCTCTTTAGGGGCTCGGTACGTGTGAGTTTATTTATTTAACAAACCTCCCTCCCTACATAGCATGAACATGAACATGTAAATATGCCAGATTGTGGCCATCGGCTAGTCTCTTGGCAGGTCGGTGGTACCCACGTGTACAAATTTACATAACTCCACAACGACATGCAAAAACGTCAACAACATAAACTGTACATTATTGACACACATACGTTTATACAAGCATTAAAGTGGCTGTGCAATGTTTTTCAAAACAATCCAGGATAAGCTGACCTTCAGAGGTAAAGCCTGCTATGGGATGTAAAGTGCCGGAGTGTTAAAGGTGCTGAAGTTTTGCTCATGATTATGAGGTACTGACGTAAATGACACATTTGTTCTGGAGCCTGTTTCTTTAAAGTGCTGGTGTGATTGCACTGAGTTTGCATTTACAGACTACGTGTAGATAGTTCATAAAGTAACGATGACAAAATGTTGCCATGACTCTCTTTTAGTGCTCTCCTGCTCTTCTTAAATATTCCCCTTTTACTGTACTTTATACAATATATAAAATCTCTCGGAGGTAAATTAGAAACTTGTCTCTACATGTGTCGACAGATTTGGTTGTTCTTCAGATTTCAGTTTTTCATTCACTCCCTTTCAGGTTGAATCTGTGCATCAGCAAATCTGGGGATTGTGATTTCACTTCCTTCTAATACTGGGTTATTACAGCGAGTGCTTCTTTCCGGATTGAGGAAATACCCTTACGTGGTAAGATCATTAAACTATTTTTAAACTCCTTTGTCTTAAAACTGTTAAATGCATCCAACAAAAAAAGCTGAAATCAGGGCAGCTTGTCTGAGCTGGTGGAAGCTGGACGGGCTGGACAAACGTGGCTCTACTGAGGAAACAAAAAATAACTGGCAATAGGATCCTTTGATTTCTATGAGACTTCTAAGAAGAATATAAAGAGTTAGAGTTTTGTCTGGATGGGAACAACATGAGAACATGATCTTTATACATGTTCAATAGATGATATTTTAGGGATACCAGATACTGTCTTCATCGTGTTCTTCTTAAGTGATTAAATGTGTTGTAGGAGCCATAATGTGTGTTTTACTTCGGTTGATTATTTGTTATTTGTTCTTATTATTTCCGGTAATTAGCAGTGGGCGTGGTTTAATTTATTTTACCTGTGCATTTGGGATGGCGGGAGACTAGACAAAGAGGGTGAGTGAGTTTGAAATATTTTCTGTTGACCATCATCGTCATTATTATATAATCATCATCACCATAATCATCATTTTTGGACCTTTTGTTTAGAAATACCTTTCCTTTCCCTATATTGTTTGATAAATCTACAAAGGTATCTGGATTGTTGGACTTTTATATTTTAACAAGAACAAGTCACAGGTACAAACCCACTTTTTTTTTTAGTCTCTGTGCGGCACTTTTCAATCCTAACATAGTTACATTTGACACAACCTAAAATAAGTATTGCATTTAAAAACAACATAAACAGTAACACAGCAGGGATAAAAACCCAAAGGCATTTTATATATATATATATATATATATAAAAAAAAAAATAGTAAAATTATGATAAGGACTATTTAACGGGAGCATATTGCATTCACAGGAGACAATGAAAAGATCACCTTCTTTTTTCCGACTGACAGGCTAGAATGATGACACAGGTGAAGAATATCAGGGTAGGGCACACACAGAGAAATGTCATGTCAACCTCTCTGTGTACTCCTTGATTTGTCGTCTCCCAGTGTTTCCTTGAGATTAAAAAAAGATTTTCTTTGTTTCTCCTTTTGGAATTTTAAGTTGGACTTTGTTTGTTCCTTGAAAGAAGTAAAACTTCGTTTTTTGCCCTTTTGTTTAATTAAATATTTTCATTTACTTCTGCAGGGTATGTGTTGGTACAGTGGTTAGCGCTGTTACCTCACAGCGAGGAGGTTCCTGGTTTGAATCCCTGTCTGACAGGAGTCTCTCTGTGTGTTCTCTCCCGTGCATGTGTGGGTTCTCTCTGGGTACTCCAGCTTCCTCCCACAGTCCAAAGACGTGCTCGTCAGGTTCACTGGTGAATCTAAAATTGCCTGTAGGTGTGAATGTGAGTGTGGCTGGTCGTCTGTCTCTATATGTCAGGCCTGTGATTGACAGGTGAAAAGCGGTGTAGATAATGGGTGGATTTAGTTCATGCATGTGGGTCCTCTTCTTGGTTTTTGACTAACTGTGACAGAAGTGATATTTGGGATCAATAAAAAATAAATCCTTCTATCAGAGAAGAAAAAAAAAGAAGTACAGTGAAGTAAAAATACACATTTGTTTTATTCACATTTTGCTCAAATGTTTAAATTAACATCTGTTGTAAATATCAAAAGGCTCGGTGAACGCAGTCTTGAGTTGCAGTATTTTAAAATACTTTTATGGGCATTACTTCATCTGATTAACCACTGCATCAAATACATATAACGTCGACTGAAACCTTTATCACAATATTCTGGCATGTTTGCATTTGTGGCTCAAACAGAGACTTTTTGTTTCTAACAGTTTAGCTAAAGATCGAGGACAAAGGTCAGGTTAAAGAAGCATTAAGAGACTTTCAGTGCAAACACACTGCGCACATCGTTAGCTACTGTACATTACAAACTCTGTGTCAGTTAGTGCAGGAATGTCCCTTCAGTACTGTACTTAAAGAAACAGTGACTGAACATCTGGCCACAAGAGGGCATCAGAGAGCTGCTATCATTTTTGCACTGATATTAACAATTAATGCTACAATAAAAATGTGGTTTTTTTTCATCCAAAGTGTCCCAGTTCTGCCAGCTGACTCTCTTTCAAAAGCTCAGAAAATGTTCAGCTACAAACTCCAGACTTTTGATGTGTCACACTTTTTTCCCCGAACGCCCAGCAGTGAAACAAAACACCACCTGCCTCAGTCACTTTGTGCTGCAGAGACGGACCCTTTTTTTTATATTGAAGCAGCAGAGTGTCCCCTCACAGAGAGGCAGGCTTTAAGAAACGGGCTCCAACATTTTCTGTCAGTGAGGCAGATTCCTTCATCCCATTTGGATTTACAGCGGCGAGCTAACTGGGCTTCATCTGCATAACAATGAAAAGGAAAAGCTGTTGAGAGGGATTGGCACAGTGAGGCTGAGGCAGCAGAGAAGAAGAAAAGTTTTTAAAAAAAAGTCAAATATAAAAGGAAGAGAAGATGAGAGGGCTGAGTGGAAAGTTAAAAAAATGCAAGTTAATCTGATGGAGCCAGGGGCTGGTTCACTGATAACAGTCACACTTTATCCCCCATGAGACGGAGACGGGCCGAGTGGAAGAAGAACTCAAATCTCAAACTAAACGGAGGAAGTATTATTTGTTTTTACAGGAACATTTAAATTGAATTTTGAAGAAAGAAAATTTGCATCAGAATCAAAATCCAATCAAATTAAGGAGCAAAACTTTGAGGACATTTTTTGAGGTTGTGCTGTTGTACCAAATATTGCAGCCTTTAGCCCATGACTGAACCTTCAATATGTCAATATTAAAGGCCATATTGCTTTTATAGATCAATATCAACACTGTAATAAGAAAGAACAACAGATCATTTCTGCGTCGGCTCCTTTTTTTTCAACACCTCAGGATGCTGCTGCTCATGACAAAAAAGACAAATTCAATCAGAGTGGTAAATGTTTATTGATAACTCCAGGATCCAAATGAAGAAACATGGAAAATCATTCACATGTAAACATGTTGTTTAAGGTCACTTGAATGTTTCTGAGTGATGGGCAGGACACGCTGTAGCAATGAGGAGATGATATCCCGCTGGAAGTCTACGTCAATAAAATGTCAACATGATCAAATTTAGAACATTTCTCGCGTAAAGCTGAGCATGCAGAAGATCGTTCCCAGCAGCCTTCATTCATTAAACGGTCTTGAAATGATCAACATGGTCCAAAAGAGTTCATCAGTTTCCATCACATCCTTCATATCAGGCGTGTTTAAGATATCAGAGGCTTCAGAGATACATAGAGTTTAATCCCTAAAATATCGACGACCTCTTCACCATGTTCCTCTAACTCTAACATGTGTCTCTAGTCTGTCTACAAACCCCCCAATGATGAGAAAAGTCCATCCTCTCCGTCTTCTGCCTGCTCCACTTTTCAGAAAATGTGTGCTCAAACAGGCCGTTAGGAGATTTTCCTTTCATGACATCACAAAGGGCAGTAGCCCCTCCCCCCAGGTGGGTGACACTCCCACAGCTAGGTGTTTGTTCTGCCCTCTGAGTCTGCCTTCTCACCGTAAACAATCGGACATGGAGCGAGAAAGCACCGAGACACCTAAGACCTTCCAAAGAGGGGGTGTGGTCAGACACAGCTCATTTACATATTTAAAGGTACAGACACAGAAACAGCCTGTTCTGAGCAGGGCTGAAATAGAGGGGTTTATAGACATGATCAACTACAGGATCAGAGTGGATTTAGAACAAGAAACTTCACACACATGTTTTGGGGAGATCTGAGACTCACTTAATCGTTTTGAAAATTTCTATGATATGAGACCTTTAAACAAGACACTACTGAAATCTTTTGTCAGGTCGTACTGCCATGTGAGCGTCACATCCTGAAACATGATTTTTATTTTCCTACGCAGTGAGTGGGAAAACATCTTCTACCTCGTAATTAAATGAAAGACAGCACACAAAAAGGTTATTTACACCTTCAAGTAGCTGTTATATTTTTGGATGAAGGGAGAAAAACAAGTCAACTAAATGATCATAAAAAGCTTTCACACAGAGAAGGCGTGTAACCGTGCCGACTCGCTGTGAGGTAACTCAGCCAACCACCGCGCCCCTGTTCTTCCTTTTAATTAACTTTTAAATTATTAATTAATCAATGAGTGCAGGTTATGGATCCACTGATAATTGAAGACCTTATTTCTGGTGTTTAATTACTGCAGCGCTCTCATTTTTAGATTCTCAAGTCCCTACACACACACGCACGCACGCACATACGCACGCACGCACGCACACACACACCATTACAGGCTCCTGATTCTGTTTCCAATAAAATTACAAGGCCTCAGCTTGTTTTAAAACAGTTGACGACTCTTTTTAGCTCAAAAGGTCAAAACCATTAGTTGTTATCTCTTATTTATTGTAGAAGGACAAAGAATTGTGGCGGTACATCTTCTACTTTCTGTATCACACTGCTGTTACGACCTTTAAAGGAACATGTAAAGTGTGTACTGTGAAACTGCGTCTGCTCAGGGCTTTAAAAAAGTGACTCAGGGATGCATTGGTATTGTAAGAAAAATGTAAAAATGGCAGAGGAGATACCCGCACATCAAGTCGACTGGGCAAGAAAGCCACAAAGAAATAGACATGTGTGTGTAAGTTTGAGTTTTCTAAGTCACTCTTTCATTTTAAGAACTCTAATCTACTGACAATGCAAGTTGACGTCTGTTAAAGGAAGAATGTTTGACTTTTTGATCCAGTAGATGTCGCCCTTGAGCTCCAGCATGAAACCAAAACAAACTTCTGTTAGGCCACGCCTCCTCCATACTGAAGCCTCCGCTCTCCTCCAGAGACACACCTCCACCCCCCCTCCACTCGCGTTCACAGGAAGGAGTTATCAATTAGAAAGCTGCATAATTTAACACCATTAAGCAAGTGGTGGACAAAACTGTTCTTTGCTCGAGCTGCAATCACCTGTGTCCTGCATTGTTGTGTTAGCATGCTAATGTTAGCGCTCTTTAGTTAGCTCGTAGCTTCACATTGTTGTGTTAGCATGCTAATGTTAGCGCTCTTTAGTTAGCTGGTAGCTTCACATTTCATGTAAACTGACACAGAATGAGCGTGATCTAAAAACTCTTACTAACATCCAAATAATCAGTGAGTATGTTCTTCTTCTTCTCTCTAGTTCTTGACTAAAACAGCTTTTATACACAAGGGGAGGAGCCGGCCGTCCCGTCCATGTAAACACGGCTCTGACAACAACACAGCCAGCGGGACTCGAGCTTCTCCCTCATTGTAGACAGTCAGGACTCAGAGACACATTTACACAGGACAGACTTTACGATTTACTTATGCGTTGAACGTTGCACATTCTTCCTTTAAAGGATAAACTGTGCCCACCTCGGATGTTTACAACGGTCACCATCTTAGTTTAGCATGCTAACTTTGCTAACAAACCCAAACAAACATTATAGTAAAGTCTAACTTAACAAGTTTAGCACATGGTTGTGAAATTAATCCAGCTGTTTATTAAAATATAGGTTAAGATATCATATGAGGCATTAAAACCAGAGACGCCAGACTGAAGAGAGTGAGCCAGCTGTTTCTGTTTTCATCGCTTTCCTCCAGTGTAAACTCTGCTAAATCTCCGCCGTAACCACCGCGATGAAAGGATTTTTTTTACAATTCATGATAATTTTTTCTGACAGAAAATGTTGCACAGCCCTGTCACGCTGTTGTTGTTGGAATTACGTCGTCCTCTGAACAGTTTATCCACACAGTCAATCAGATGTTCAGACCGAGTCTCCGTGGACCAGCTGGTCAGCTGCCACAGAAAATATTCATCACATTTACGCTTTGCTAGATCCTCAAAACCACACAGAGCGGCGCTGAGAGTGGCCTAATGTACTTCACATAAATATTTGATCAAGAGTTTTCCTCAGCTTCTTAAAGAGCTGTTTTTTAAAAATGCCCTGTAGGAATGGCCCGGGGCTGCATGTCAAAACTTTGTCAAATTAAATTCTTAAGTTATCATGATTTATGGAGCGTTCATGGGGTGCATGTTGTTCTGCATGAAGCATTTTCATTGGGTTTAAAGTCCTTCAGAGACAGGTGAGGCTTCATAAGAGCCTTTGTGCTGGCAGAGCCCACAAGCTACATTTCCAGGTGCTAACTGTTGCTGGGTTATGAAAGTTGTCTCGCAGCACCGCAGCTTCCCTCGTTGACGGCCTGTTTTAAAATGCTTCATATTTATCTGACTGCTGGTCTTTGGTAAAGAAAAAGAAGCCATGTGCAGCGGTATAGGAAAATGGAGGATGCAACCCATCGTGATAACGATCCGGGTGACAGGATAATCGAGTCCTGATGCCAGTGAAGCTGCACATATGCCAGCCTAGAGGTTTTTTCCAAGCAGAAAAGCGCTGGCTGTACGCTCGCTATACTCATTGAACACAATCAAAAAAAAGACGCTGACGTTCAGGAAAAAAAGGCAAGGTGGACACGGGCCTTATAAACACATAACATACTTTAACAGAGAGGAATGTTTTTTTGATACTTGAGGCCCTAAAAAAAGACAAAAATGTTGTTTTTATACCTCTTCAGAATTGAGTTGTTTATTTCACATCATTCATCTTTTTTTGTCTTTGTTGAGCTTTGTGTTAACTCTGAAATCTCCCGTGTATTTATAACCTACTTAACTTAAGATGAAGCACTTTCAGTGTTAGTTTGGATGTTGACAGACACAGAAGTTTCTCTGTGTTGTAAATCTGATGAGTTAAAGAACAGACTCTTTGCCTTCATGACTGAAACTCTTCATTTAGACCTTTTTGTTTTAAAGAGTGTGGAAAATAAAAAGCCACGTCTCTGGATCATTTAGCAGCGATTTTCAGCTGCGGAAAGTCTCCGTCACAGCACATTATGGCTACCCGGCTCGTAGCCGGCGCTGGAGATTTTTATGATACCAGAACAGACTCGAGTGACAAAATGTCTCCAAAAGATCACAGCGCTTATGTTTGCAGCTCGAGACATTTGAAAACACGTTTCTCTTCCTAGACATCCCGATACAAACAAACAACATCTTCTCAAAGACTCAGAAGTCTTTGTCTGTTTTCTGCAGCCTTGTTGTTCTTTAGCACAAAATAATGATCAAAAACTTTGTGCATAACAAGTGTTTAAATCACAAACTGTGACTTCTTGTGCTTCTCATGCTAATTATGTTCTCCTCTGAAAAAAGAGGAATCACAGCGATGCTTGTGTTTCTATTTTCACCGAGGAGACTTCCTCTTATGGGAAAGTTTGGTCCAAGCTTTTCCTCATAAGAGCACTAACGTCTCTGCTGAAGAATTTATTCCTTTTTTTTTTTTTTTTTTTAAGAGAGCAAACCTTTCTCAGATATAACCAAATTATTCTGATGCGTCCTGCAGATCAATTTAAATCAAAATGGACGATCACGCAGAGAAGACCAGCGTCTCATTACATGACCGACAGGAAGAAGTCAGCGATGCGTTCAAAGTCTGGGGCATGTGAAAGCTTGTCTCTGTGTGTTATCAGGGGGAAAGATCAGATTTTTCTAAGTTGACATTTTTCTCCCTTCATCAGTGTTGTGAGTCTGACGGCGTCCTGACAGCCACGTGCGTCCAGTCACTCGTACTGTACTGCAGCTGCTGAGCTGAATCAGCTCCCCCTCGCTCAGAGACAGAGGAGATGGAAATGACTTGACTTGGATATTATTAGCTCATCCTCACTCTCTGCAGGACTGATCCGCTTTGACGTCGCTCAGAATCATCTGGTTTTGAACGCCTACAGCCACGGCGCCTTCGCCTATGATGCTGCGATGTGAATCACTGGAAACGTTTTGATGCCCTATGTCTCGATTTAAATTCCAAAGCATCTTCCATTCATCTTTTTCATTACTCCATTTTTTTAACATTTATTTGTTTTACTACAAACCTTGAAGGAAGGCTGCTGGGACAGATCCTTGAATAGACACACACACAATATAAAAGACGAGACAAACCAAACCACAGTCGCAGAAACAAGCACTTTTACATTTTGAGAACATTTCAAACACATTTAAGCATCCGGTCTGAATGAATCTCAGTCAGTTTGCTGAGGGTCATTTTTTTTTTTTTTTACAGACAAACAACGCTACAAAAATCAAAATCACTCTCCAGGCCTGGAGCGATAACCTTCGCTGGGACAAACGTCGCTGCATCAGAACAATGTGGAGGTGATTCAGCGTCACATGACGGCGATGGTCTGAGTCTCTCTGGCATGCTCCGGTAAATGAGAGTCTGGATTGAGCGTCACCCTGCGGGTCCATCTGTGCTTTAGGGGATGAGGACGGAGACACTGCATTCTGTTTCTGAAAGACCCTGAGTGAACGCAGAACTGAATGTTTGGTTGAAGCCAGTGCCCAGCTACACCCTCTATGAACACCTTCATCAGATTTTAAAGCAAGACTTGAACTAATAGCTTGATATTTGGGAAACGTCTAAGAGGAGAAACTGAAGCAACTCGAGTCTGTAATATGAAGCAAGACTTTTGTGGCGATTAGCTTAGCTTAGCATAAAGAATGGAAACAAAGGGAAACAGTTAGCCTGACTCTTCAGGCTTAAATCCACCCACAGCGTCTATAAAGCTCATACATCGTTCACATCATTTTAATTAATTGACAAACATGTTTCCTTAATATTTCAGAACTACAACCGTTGTAAAGCTGCAGGCTGCATGCATGTGTATGTGGAATTAAAAATGTCATTTTATAAAAACTTTCTTTTTTTTTGTTAAATAAAAAAATAAAACAACTTGTAAATAATTCAGAATGGGAAGTGGTCGGGTCGCCAGAAAGTTTAATTGACAGTGGACACAGAGCATCCCTGTAACCATAGCAACCCAGAGAGAGAGAAGCTGTCCTGCCCACTGATTTCTCAGAGTGAATAAACAAAAAAAGTGCCAGCGTCCATATTAGGTAGGGATGTTCCCAGCCGAGTCATTTCTTAGTCGGATAACAGAAAATTAAAATTCTGTTAAACCAACGAGTCAATTTTTATTTCAAAGTCCCCAGTCGACTCTCAAACTGTCGGCTGGTGAACGAAGTCATTTGGTTTGCAGAGTGTGGGGTTAACTTTTTCACCGCCTGCCTTCAGTCCTCCCTGCAGCTAAACCTCCACACGCCTAAATGTAGTCACCCACCACTCCGGTTGATGTCAGTTAAACTACGACGTTAATCCCGACCCTGCCAGCTTTATATTCTCAACTCAAGCCGAAACCACAGCGTGTCCTATTCACTCTTTTTAGCGTCAATTAAACCTACTTGAAACAGAATGTTAATCACTGAGTTTTATTGAAGCTGGATCATTTTTAATCAGATCTACATGTAGCTGTTTCCCTCTGTTTCCACGTCTTTGTGCTAAGCTAAGCTAACAGTCTTGTGGTTCTTGTGTCCTTGTTATCATAATGACAGAAGTCATCAGCCTTTTCATGTAACTCTAACAAAGCGTTGAATGCATTTCTGGAGATGTTGAAATGTGTCCTTGAAGGATTTGCAAGAAACTTTTCTAAACAACAAAAAAAAAGTGAAGTTGTGCAAAAAAGAAAAAGTCTGGATTAAGAAACAGACTCTCCTCTGTGTTTGTGTTCACACTGAAAAGGCTTGTTGTTCTTTGTTTACTCTGTGAGGGAGTGTTTGCAGAACCCTGGGGGGAAAGGCATTAAATAAATTAAAAAACACACACAAAAGAAGCTAAATTAAACATTTAAATCAGGAAAACTGGAGAAAAAAGAAAAAGATTAAAGCGCTGTGTTAGCAAGTCCCAAGATATGAACTTCCTCTGCTCACAGTGAGTTTTATTCAGGCTTCATTTGAGTTAAAAAACTGTTGCGTTTACCAAAACTGAAGAAGATTTAAAGACAAGGAAAACCCTCTGAAAGAAATCATCAGAGCTTAGTAACGGGTTTGAAATCTCCCTTTTTCATCTCCCCAAACATCAGAAATCTGAGGATCTGTATGTAACTGGGCACTGGCCTGCAAAAAGGCATTTTCCTGTATACTCTGTCGAGCTGTAGTAAGCATGCACTTATGAGTTATTGATGAGCAACATGTTTGTTGAAGAGCAGATCCATGAGAAAACAACAATCCACAGCTCTTCCCTTTGAATGCTGAGGGACGGATAATGAGAAAAAAAAAAAAAAGGAGGAGAGAGTGAAATGAGAAAAGGAAACCTCCTACACCACAGTATGTTTGACTGTGGGCTCGCAGAGCGCCGGCATTCTCATAGAGATTAAACTCCCCTCACTCTGCTTCTCGGTTTCGGGGGGTGGTGGTGGGAAATATAAAAAAGAAAAACACTGGCTTGCTTTGAAAGAAGCAGCAGCTCTTCATTTAGCACGGTAAACAAGGAGCTTTGAAGTCGGCCATTTAAAATAGGATTTACATGAATAAATAAATCGTTTGAGCTCCAGCACTGTTCATGAAATCGCACAAGAAGGCAGACGGCTCCGGGTAATCGCCTGTGAAGCCGACACACACACACACACACACACACTGCACATAATGTGGAGACGCTCTTATCGTTCTTAATAAATACCACACCGGCTCTGTTTGGTTTTTAACTTTTCAATCATGATCCTGGGAAATGTTCCGTGTTATGAATGTCACGACTGTCTTATCAGGCGAGATGAAGAAATCAAATCAAAGTTCATATGAAACACTTTATTGATGCCTTTTCTTTCACTTCATTGGCTCGTGGCATCTCACAAAGATTCTCTCTGTCGTGTGAATGAACAATGACATCTTTCTTAGCTTTCGTAGCTGCAGATGTGCTTCACATACCTCCATGTAAAACACAAAAATAATAATAATAATAATAATAAAATTTAAAATAACTAGTGGACTTTCTTGTCTCTGCTGGGGATGGGGTTCGATAGCTTTTGATCAAATGCTCGCTCAGTAAAGAATCCACTGATCAATTCTCACTCAAACATTAAAATCATGAAAAAGTTTAAATATAAGTTAAATAAGTTCAAAGAAGTTTGTAAACACCTTTTTTTAAAGCTTAAAACTTATATTTTAACTGTTTCATTGTAATCATTTATTAGCTGCAGCATTATATGTCTGTTATTAAAAACCAGTAATGTCCATTAAAGATGCTAACTTAAATCATAGACTGTGTAACAAATGGACAGCAGAATCCCTCGCCTCAAGTGAAGCCAAAAGACTGGCTGCAGTATTGCTCATAAACCCCGCCTCCTCCATGGTAACAGATGGGTCAATCTATATACTCAAAACGCTCTTCAGATACATCCCCCCCCCCCCCCCCCGACTCCCCTTAGATATACTCTCCCCGTATTATGGGTTTAAATTACTTAACCACACATTTCCAGTGGAAGTAAAAAGTGTTTGTGTTAATGTTTAATTTATAACTTGCACATAAACACAGACTACCTTCATCTGTCGTCCCGGATTAACCTGAACGTCAGCCTCATCGCTGCCACAGTAAAGGCGGGTAGCACTTCACATAAATATGCCACTTTCCTCTTTAAGTTTTGGTTATTAGAAATGAACTAGATTAAGGATACGTAACAGCTTTGATAAGAGAGTCATTAGCTTTGGAGCTGAAAGGATCCAGCTATCGGAGCCCATCCCTGCTCTACCTGCTCTCAGGTGCGTCTGCTCTGCTTACATTTTGAGTGTCATGGATGAAGAACAGAAACAAAACATGTGCAGCGCTGCCCGTCTGTGGATCAGTCTTTGCTTACATGATTGTGACAGCCACTAGTTTGGTTCCCACGTCTTGGAAGCCCTCTGACACCGACGCCGGCTTTTCATCATCCTCCCTCTCCCTCCTCCTCCTCCTCCTCCTCCTCTTCCTCGAGTTTATCGGTACGGCGGCTCAGGCTGTTGAGGGTTCGGCCTGTAAAGCTGCTGCACCCTCACCGGCCGCCCGTTAGCCGGCCAGCCGCCCGGCAACTGTCCGATGACCCTGAGGCCGACCGGCTGTCCGTGTCCCGGGAGCTGGGTGCTGGGGCTGAGGATGTGGGTCTGTCCCGGTTGAGAGTCGGCCTGAGGGGTACTACTTTGAAAACACGGCGCCGAAGCGGGAGGAGAAACGGGGTAATGAGGGAGGAGGATGGCCGGCGTGAGGCCGTAGCGTACCTGGAACACTCTCAGCGGCCCCTGCGCTACAAAGCCGTTGTGCCTCTGCGGCTCCTGAGGCTGCTCCGAGTCCTTCCTCACCTCGGGGACTTTACTCTCCTCCGCCCGTTTGATTTTCACCAGCTGCCGCTTGGACTGCACGACCTCCTGCATCTTCTCCGCTTGAGCCCGGCGGATATGATACGTCTTCCTGGAGCTTTGGAAGGAGTCCAGAAACTCATCCAGGCTTACGTTCCCCTCCATGAACTTCTCCAGCAGCTCCTGTGAAGCAGGGTAGACAAATAAACCGACATCAGCAGACAGGACGACACACAAAGGGAGGTCCCAGCGCGGGGAGTCCTCCAAAACAAACGCCTCTTAAGTATGAAGAGGATTTAATACGCTCGGGGATGTTTACCCATGAACTCTGGCATAGATTTGGGGTTGTGATATTTCACTGGAGCTTCACTTTACTGAGCTTACAATGGGCCATGTGCTGAAACCGTTACATTTGGCAGACGTTGAAAGGTGTGCGATCTGCCTCTGTATGTGTTCCCAGGATGTGAAAGCCGAGTTTGAGCCTCGGCTGGTCCGTGACAGAAGTTACAATTATGAAGAAACGGCTGCATAAACCAAAGGGAGTTTTTAAAAGCCAATCCTGCTTTAGTTTAGCTTTACAGGACAGGGACTAGAAAACAAGAGAGTATTCACAAATTGGCCTTTTAATTGCATTCTTATTGTTCACACGGGGGTTTTCAAAATACAAACAAAATTTGAACATTGAAACAGTACAAATTGAAATAGAACAATATCGTCCTATGCACCCAATATTGGGTAAATCCTTATTTTTAATGAATAATAAATACATGTCAGCTTTTGCACACTGTCTAAATTGCACAACTATAGCTAAACGTTGGAAATGTCTTTGAACAATTTGACATTTCTCTCTCTCTCTCAGACTGAAGATTTGCAGTTGTTACCATCAAATACCATCACTTATTAAATAACAGAGATATTGTTTTTAAAGACCTGGTATCTAAAAGGTTTGTTATGATTGCAGTATAGGACAGGAATCATTTAGTGAGTTGAGTTAATCGTTACTTCTCCAGTATCTACTACAATTCACTGAGCAGACGCTTTTATCCAAAGCGACGTACATCAGAGAGTAAGAACAACACAAGCAAGGATCTAGAAAAAAGGGAACAATGTCAGTAAGAGCAAACGATCAGCTTTGAGTCTGATTGGACACACAGGTGCT
This sequence comes from Labrus bergylta, assembly GCF_963930695.1. NCBI lineage: Eukaryota > Metazoa > Chordata > Actinopteri > Labriformes > Labridae > Labrus > Labrus bergylta. The sequence goes on along the minus strand of NC_089208.1, from coordinate 3,246,664 downwards.
GACAGGAAGTAGCAACAAAGAAAAGCACAACATTGAGGGCAGTTCTTGAGAGCTCTAATCAGTATAGAAACCATCTTATAAGTCGTCGTTATCAAACAAAAACCATCGTCATTACCATCATCATCATCAATAATATGGAGACCATCATCATTAAGTTAGTAGGTATTCATGAAAGAGCTGGGTCTTTAGCTTTTTCTTAAAGGTGCAGAGGGACTCTGCAGATCACATGGAGTTTGGAAGTTCATTCCACCACCAGGGGGCGACAGAGGAGAAGAGTCTTAGGACCCTGTTGTGAAGGTTGGATCAGACGTTTCTAACAATGGTTTTTAACAAAAGTAAACAAAATGTGGCCTGAAAATAAAGACTTCAATATTCAGCACCTTTTAAAAACAAGAGTTTACAAGGTGCATTTACAAAGAAAGCAAGAACAGGAAACTCAGACGACAACTTAAACCCAAACAAAAGGCCAGACAAAGCAGCACAGTCATAAAGTAGAGCCAGTACAGATTCAAAGAAAGAAGAAAAACCACAGAGTCAAGGATGTGAAAGTCGAGAGGGATATTAATATGAACCAAAAAATGCAAATATAACGAGGCCTCAGACATGGAAATAATTGGTGTGGTGGCATGAAAGGACAGGACGCTAAATTAACCAGCGAATGTTAAATCTCACACAGCCCTTCTCCCTTCCTCCAACAGTGGCTTGTTGCTGGTCGTTTCTGTCACGTGATTGGTGGAGTTTCTGGTTTATTACGTCTCCTCCCTCCGAGTCTTCCCCCCACTGTGACCGGAGAGCGTCTCCATCTGGCGCGGACGCCGTTAAATAACCTCAGGCCGCAGAGAATTAAATTGGCCTTACTGCCAACACACAACAGCTGTTACATGTGAAGCTCTTTTCATTTTGATCCTGAGTGTGCAAACAGTAATCTGCATTTAAGTGTTCATTTTCAAACACTTCATTTCTCCTGGTCTTGAGTTCAAATTAAATATTTCTGTGTTGGAATAATACAAACATTATTAACTGAAGAAGAAGCTCACTGAGGTGATTCAGCACATTTTTCTAAATCTGCTTTTGTCAATATTCACTTGATCAATATTTATTTCTGAGGATGAGAAGAAATGGCAAACGATTATCAGCCAGTCAAGAGACGGAAACTGAACGACAAATATTTTGATAACGGCTTCATCATTAAAGTCCCATTTTGAGCTTGATGTCATTTGTTCTTGTGTTCTAATGAGAGTCTTTGCCGTATTTATTTCTCCTTGATGAGATTAAAACGATAAAAGTTGGGGTTTTGGGAAGAGGAAGACATTTCAAAATGTAAAGTGTTTTTTTTTTTGGGGGGGGGGGGGGGGGGGGTGTAATATTCTGATATTTAAGAAAAACACAAATCCCAAAAATAATCTACTTTCATTGATGATGAAAACATTGGTGTTACAAGTTTCACTCAGCCAATTTTTTAACCTTTTTTGGGTGATTCAACATTGAATCGCGTCGGTGAGATGAATCTCTCTGATTGGCTGTTGGGAGGTTTCATTTCTCTCCAGCTCTCCTCTCAGGTTCAGTAAAGCCCCTTGAGCATGTCTCTGTAGTCTCCATGCTTTCACCCATTAGTGCGGTTTCTCCTTATTTGTCTCCTCCACCTCTTCTTTTCTTTTTTCCACTAAAAGACCAAGAGCTGACAACGCCAGCGCCATTTTCTTCTTATCAGACATTATTCTCCATTGGTAGTCTTCCTATAATACGAGTGGTGACCGACAGCGGTGTGAAAATGGTCTTCTTGTATCATAACAACGGACTACTGCAACTTGATATGTGACACAAAATAAAATGGAAAAAATAAACTGTCTTGGTTTGGATCAAGAAAATAAATGTAGCAGGATTTCTGCAGGAAGATCCTCCATTATAAAACCATAAAAAAGGTTGAAAGGTTTCTAGAAAGGATAAAGACCACCACAGGAGAATACATCACTTTGGCAACCAGCGCACTCCTTAACAACATCAGTCCAGACCACTTGGCTGCAGTCCGACAGCTTTAACATATAATGAGCAAGATCCTTTGAGGAGCTGGAGCTGTGAAGTCAAGTCTAAACCCCAAACAAGTCTGCTGTGTGGGCTCTCAGTTTAGCACCAAACACACTCAGTTTAAAGAGAGAGGAGTCATTAAAAACCTCAGCGAACCCGCCTGTGAGCGATCTATACGAGCACTCAGGACAACAATACGTTTGAGATTTGTTTCCTGTGACACCATCAGATGTCTATTTTCATGTCGGTACCTGATGAGGAATCTCCCTAATAAAGGAAGAGGGTTTAAATGTGTGTGACAAAGGAAGAAGCTGTTGGCTGGAGTCTTCAACGGAGGAGGTTTTCTTTTTCCTCAAACACAAAAGGAAAGATACGCTTTACCACATTTTCATGGTCACGATGTCACTGCTGTGAACACATGAGAAGTCTGAACAAAGATGTTTTGGAAACTGCTCTGTTGAATGTAGAACTGTAAGAAAAAACACATAGCTGGTTGCTAATTGAAGCAGTGGCCCTCTGAGGGGTTTCATCTCAAACCGGGGCGATCAGAGGAGAGAAAATGTTTGTAAGATTTTAGCTCGACTAGAAGAGTTCTGAGGCATCGACCCACACACGGAGAGAGTGCAAATTTAAGGTTTCTTTCATCAGTAAATCAAAACTATGTGGCAGCATGAATTAGCTCATATGTCAATCTTCAATATGCAGTTATTAAACCTGAGGTTATTTTAAACTTCTAAAAGTACAATATCTGTAATGAACAAGTGTTGATGAATTCGACTCAGTAACAAATGTCCTGACGTGTTTGCTCAGTGTTGGCTCAGTGAGGCTGCTCAATCAGTGGACAGACACTTTAATGACTGAGTCACACTGGTATTGATCGGAGTGGAGCTGGTGTCAACGGGGGGGGGGGGGAGGGTGCTGTGAGGATCAATGTGAGCCCGGAGCAGCAGTGTGGGTTTGAGGTGTGAATAATACATCATGATTAAATCCAAGACGACTTTCAGAGTTTCAAAAGAAAAGTCACTCATATGATATCTATGGATTAAGGTTTTCCAAATGTTCGATACATTGGTACTTTTTGTAAACATGTGTTTTAAAACCAAACAATCTGGATCTTTAATTATGGGTATCGTAAATAGTAAATGGACTTGAGTTTGTATATTTCTTTTCTAGTCTTCTGACTACTCAGAGCGGTTTTACACCTACACATTCACACACTGATGCTAGAGGCTGATTTGTAAAGAGTCCATCTAGTCCCATTCACACACATTCATACACCACCGATGAAGCAGTGGGAGCAATTTAGTGTCTTACCCAAGGACACATCAGACATGTAGCTGCAGAAGCTGGGGATCGAACACTCGACCTTCCAGTTGAGAGAGGACTGACTCTACCGACTGAGCCACAGTTGCACCAAAGTCCTTTGTAAAGTCCTGAAGCTTTTAAAAAAAAACATTTACATTTTCACCCCAGAGAGAGAGAGAGAGAGAGAGAGAGAGAGAGAGAGAGAGAGCTGTCTACATTGAACTCATATATTGGTAATGTTTCGATGTTGTCCATGTTTTTGTGCATTATAAACAGTGTGGAGGAGTTTGCTTGCAACTTTTGTTGAATAAAACCAAGAAATGACTAAGTGTTTGGTGTCTAGGACTTCTGTTTTTGTTGCCATGGAATCAAAACTGGTATGTGGTTTGATTTGTACTAGTAGCGTATCAAAGTTTAAAAATTCTGGTATTGTGACAACTTGGATTAAATGATTAGACTTTCTATTGATAGAAGTTTTTTCTATGACTAATTTTAAGACTCTTATGGTCAAACTCTCCCCCGACTGTTTTAATCTAACACAGATCTCCCAACAGTCTATTTTTAACACACAGTGGATATCAGGAATAAGCCAAGCCACAGATACAGCAGCGTTCATGTGCTTGATGATTAGAGTCCATATCTCATCCATTTGGCAGCGGAGATTCAAAGGCAGTCCGTTTAGAAGTATTTGAAGTGGTGATTTGAAATTGATTGTGAATATTTCTAATATTTATCATAATAAAATAGTTCTTCTGAAAACATCAGAAATGCTCCTTTAGGTTTTAAAGGCTTGTTGAGGTTTGATTGACAGCTGAGCCTGCGGGGTCATGTGAAAGGATGCAAACGACTGTTTGGATGGTCAAGCGATTATCATCAAACCTGACAAATACTGGCACCAGCCGATGTGTTTTTGAGCTGTATTAGGTTCTAAGCCTCGGGCAGAATTTGACGTATCATGGCCAAATTTAGGCATTTATTCTGTAATAGATATTAAATGCCTCTCCAGACTCACCAGTTTAGGTTAGATATGCTGAGATAACACTTTGTCGTGTGAGCTCGTGTGCACTCGCATGGTAGTAAAGTGTCTTGCACCACATGCTCCAACAATCATAACAATAACATTATGCATCGTATAAGAACAGCTGCCATCCAACTCTCTTTAAGCTGGTTTACTTTGTCAGTGATACATTCAGCCATGCTCCTTCCACAACAGATTCACAAGAAATGATGCATACACCATTAACTGTAGCGTTAGTCCCAGTGATGTCAACCAGTGGTTTCTGAAGAGGACTTTTTGAAGCCAATTGATGGTGTTCGCCATATTAGAAATTCTGTCTCAAACTTATTTTGGGTCAACTTAGTAACAGGCAAAGAGCTGGAGCTGAGGCGGGCCTTAAGCCTCCTGACAAACAGCTACAACACACCTGCCTATCGGTCAGATCAGCAACGCCCCCTTTTCATAAATAACTCTTAGGTCTTTTTAAACTCAAAATGGATAAGTTTTTTTTTTTTTTTTTTTAAAGCCACCCTATGTACAGTGTGTGCCTACAAAGACATGAGCTAATCAGATCAAAGTCATTAACATGTTTACAGCCTGCTTTTTGTAACATAACAATGAGTAAGGTCTTTTACCTGCTTTTTGTAACATAACAATGAGTAAGGTGTTTTTACCTGCTCTTTTGTAATGTTAAAAGACAAAGAGTAAGGTATTCTACCTGCTTTTTGTAAAGTGTCTCGACATAACACTTGTTATGAGTTGACGCTATACAAATAAAAATTGATTGATGTTTATTTCTCCTGTAAAAACATGTATTTGAAATTGGGCTCATGTGTACATTTTAGTTTATTTTAATTGTTGAGAAGAAGAATGAGATGAGTGTTTGCAAAAGTAAAAACTGTTACATGTATTATTACAGTTCAAGATGTTTTCAAAGTTTTAGCACCTGTATATCTCTCTGCTCAGGATACGGACATCACCCCCGTGACTGCTCTATCATTTGTTTGCAGATTTGATTGTGAAAAAAAATACCAGAAATGCTCAGAGACAATATTTCAAGTAGGACTGAATGTTAATTGTATAACTTTTAAGTGCTTATGATTATGTGCTCTGACAAGACAAAGCTTGTCTGGCATGATTATAAATAAGACATCATCCAGAGAGTTGTGTGTGTAATTTTTGGCTTAAAGTCCGTCTATGTTTATGCGATGTGTCTCTGTTTTACTGCTTCATGTAAATTATTTTCTATCTACTCAGAGGAACAATGGCATCTAAAAATATAACGGGTCAGTATCTTGAAAGCGGATCTGTCTGGTTGAACATTCTGTTTGATACGAGTGGGACAATGATATCCTGTTATCAAACACTGACTGTGAAAAATCCACTGATAATCCACCACGAGCTGACTGAGCACGCAGAGACAAGACAGTATTTAGAGACGTCGTTATCTTGGACGGAAGATCTCTACGGCACACACAGAATAAAGTCAGCGGATCCCTGTTCATCATTCTTTAGACAGGATTATGAAAAATGGGTTTTTAACAGCAGCTGTGTGTGCCGTCTCAGCCGTGTGCACACACTCGTCTTGTCAGTACATGCATGTGTACAGTATGAGTCTGGGTAGCTTCATAAAGAGAGTGAGCAGATAGATGAGCCCGAGCGATTAATCAGCCAGCAGGTACGCACCGATATTACTCGATTTATTCACCAGTCAAACAGCATTTCATTTGAGTTTCATTGTTTTACTCTAGCAGTTCTCTTTCACCAGCAGAGGGCGCTATATGGATTACAACAAGCATCATCACTCTCCATAGTGTGATGCACGTACATGAGCAGTTACTTTCCAGTCGAGTGACCATCTTGTCTTCATTATAAATCTTTTCCACAAGTCTTTGATAACTGCATTTAATGGATCAATGCAATAAATGAGTATCTCTATATCTATCTCTACTGATTGAACAAAGATCTAAGAAAGATATCGGTATCAGATTTTTTCGCTCCAATATCGATATCGGTGTCAGCCCTAAAAATCTCAAATTGGTCGGGTCCTAATAGATAGATAGGAGAAAGGGCGAGGGTCGTTGGTTCAATCCCCAGCTCCTCAAGCTACATCCGATGCGTCCTAGGGCAAGACACTTAACCCCAAGTTGCTCCTTCTGCTTTGACAGTGGTGTATGAATGAATATGAATGGGATTAGTTACTTTACATAGCAGCCTCTACCATCAGTGTGTGAATGTGTAGGTGTGACCTGCGGTGTAAAAGTGCTTTGAGTAGTCAGAAGACTAGAAAAGAAATATACAAGCTCAAGTCCATTTAACATTTACATAGAAAGGGAAGATAATTTATCCATCCCATGTGTATCCCATAGCTCATATAAGTTAAAACACTGAACTAGCAGTAAAAGAAAATAAACATGTTAATTGGTAAAAACAGGACTGATTGTGTAATTGGTAGATGCAGAGATAAATTAACAGATTAAACAAAATCTTAAAATGGCCATGATGCCCAGGGTGAGAGAGCGCAAAGGAGAAAGGCAGCCAGTGACGTTCCACCCACAGCTCAGGTGGAGAGTATAGATAAACATCTTTTACACTGAAGAAATGCTGCAGTCCTCTTTCACACACACAACATGTTCTGATAACTGTGAACGCATCAAGGCCAGCAGAGGATTCATTTCTCGTTTCCATTCTGCGCCTCACCACAAGTGAAAAGCTCAAATCTGTTCACAGCGAGGTTTGTGGATTACCCAGAGTCTGCTTTTTTAACAGTACATTGTTCTTGGCTTCTCAAAAGGTCACTTTTCATGACCATGAGTGCAATAAACAAAACCCAGTGTTACTCCGCTGCATTGTGGTGGAGGCAGACATAACACGCCTCTACAAACAAAACCAGACCTGCACAAGATACCAGAGTAGGTACGTGGAAGAATATGTAAACAAACATGACTTGTTTAGGTCTGCTGTGTCTGCCTGTTTAAGTCAATTCAACTTTTGACATTTCACTCAGTCTTAGAAGTGCATGAATCTGATTTTCATTCAATCTACAGAGAAAATTAAATAATTAAGAACATGGTTAGAAACGTAGATTTACAAGTATAAATGTGTCTTTTTATCTTCTTTATCGTCATATTTTTGGCATTTTATTTGAACACATTCATATTTAATTGTTGTCTGTCTTTATGAGTGCAGCCCTGAAATGTTTTTTTGCATACAACATGTCTAATGCTCATGTCCTCTCCAGTATGAATGTAAAGCTCTCTCTCTGGATGTACTATTAGAAGAGTGAAGTGCATTTTCACCTTGACTACGTGAAGCATTGATAACAGCGACGGGATCTGGTTTATTTATCTGTGCAGCAGAACAGCAGCCTTTAGTCACCCACATATGCTAATATCTTTCTAAAACTCGCCCACGCTTTCACTCACTCTCTTCCCACAGTTTTCTATGCAAATCAGAAGAAATACATTTGCAACAACTTCTTCATTTAGCTAGCAAACAAACCTGTATTTTAATTTTAGTGCAACAGACTCACTTCATCTTAAGAGTAACACCTCTACGTCTAAGTAATTGAAATGTGAAAGCAGGATTGGCAGAACATATGTAGAGGGATGTCTGCAGAGCTCGGCATGCTCGATGTGGGTTTAGTTGCACTCAGATGTTGGCAGATTGCTCTCTGTATGTATATCCCTCATGTCTTTGGAGATCAGATTGCACAGAAGTGGGCGGGCTGTCAGAAAAGACTGCAGCCTGCTTTTCAAGAATCCCCCACGAACGTGCTGCCAAAGTGATGCAAGACAGCGTTTGATTTTCAGCGAGAACGAGACGAATGGGCTCAATTTTTTAGATTTTCCCCCTTTTTGTTGCTTTTGTTGCTGTTTGTCTTCTCACCTCTGAATGCTCCTCGGCTCTTGCCACCTCTTCCTGCAGCAGATTCTGCACCGTCTGCAGGCTGTGCTTCTGGCCATGAGCTTCTGCAAAGACAAAAGAAACATCACTGATGCAGCCATTGAAAGAAAATCCAGTAACCAAGAAACCACAGAATAGGGATTATTTTCCAAATCACAAAGAGCCTTCAGGGTATGTGCTGACGAGGAGATGGTGGTGATGGGGAGGACAGTTGTTGGCTACAAAAAAGGGGAAACAGAGGCAGTAAATATTCCACTTTGAGCTATTTTGAGAGGCTGCTCTCGGTTTGGTTTTGACCACCAAACTGAGCGTTTCGTTTTTGCCATTCACTCATATTAGATTCTCAGATGCCCCATCTAGATTCCAAGCACCCAATAAATCTATAAAACCCCAACCACCAAATAAATACGGAGAACTTTCTTTGAATTCGAACCTCATCAATAATGCCGGAGTACTCACTGTTCATGTGTGCACACAGACACCGTATATTAATTATTTATCTTAATGTCAATACTATGAAAAATGCAGCGAGCTTTAACAAAAGAAGGGAGGCAGCAGCTGCAGAAAGATTCAAACGTGCTCTTATCAGCATTAAATGGAGCTGAGACATGACGGCTGGACAGATATTGTTTTGTCACCGGGACGCATCTGGTCAGCAAACTGTCAGAGCACGACGATGAATACTGAATCTGCTCTATTTATTTTGAAAGGGTCACACCAGTATCACCACTTGGCCTATTGTTCAGTTATAAAACGTCTTAAAGTAAGTTGTACTTCTATTTCCTGACTCAGAGGTTTCCTCCCAAATCTTCTTTAAAAAACCTCCTTGTTTGTTATAATTTGAGTCCTGTAAGTGTTGCTTCTATCACCTGTTTAACGATAATATTAAACTCTAAAAAGGTAACTTCTGACATTATGTGACATCACTATAAAGAAGTTGATCAGGGCAAGAAACACAAACAGTAGATGAATGTGAAAATCAGGGCTGATACCGATACTGATGTTTAAAACAATTTAGCCGATGGCTGATTCAGACGTTTTTTCATCACTTCTTTGTGATTCTTTCTGTCTGTTTGTCATCATGTTGCTGATCTTTCCCAAAGATTGTATAAAGGCTTGCCAGCATTAAATTGATGCAACACGTCAGATACACATCGACCTCTGACATCAGTCCATGCCACGCTATTTGGCAATAGACAAATCAGCCAATAGGGGTGATATCAGGTGATACAGATGTTCAATGAATCATCATGAAATCAGGTGTCTGACAGCTTTCATTCAAATTTAAATATAATTTATGAAAGAAAGCCCACTTGAAATGTCAGTAAAGAAGAAAAGTGTGTCCCTGTAAAGTTCCTGTAACGTCTAAACTGCATATTGGGAAATACTCTTATTTACATAATGTGTAAGTCTTGGCACAACTCAAGCAGCTTAATATTTGAAGAGTTTGGAATGAAGTCTCTGAATTGATAATTTAAGACTTTTATGCATTAAATATGAAATAAATTATCTTCTATCCAGGCCAAAGTCAGCGTGAAAGGAGGCTGGTGGATTCAAACTTTGAAATGAATCCCATCCAACAGTTGTTAATTATTTTGGGATATTTCATAAGAGCATGACTTAAGTTACGAGAACAGGTTTTTGTTGACACAGAACATTTTAGGAGACCAATGAATGGTGGAGCTTTGGGGGCCTCGGGGTTATGGAGCTGACCATAAACCAGATTTGTTCATGTTGTTCTTCCTCCTTTATCCTCCTCATTTCCTGTCATGTCTCCACTGCTAATAAAACGAGTAATGCAGAGGTTTTCATCTTCCGAGCGAGGAGGCTAGGTGGCTTCACTGAGGCACAGAGGGAATTAGAGGGACAGAGTTCATTATGCTCATTTGGCCGGTTATCCACTCCTAGGTTTCCTCAAAGAGCCCTTCATTGTTGAACTCTGCACGATCAAATCTAACTCCTGCTTGGTGTAAAATCTCAACATACTGATATGATATACAAATTGTAAGATTTCGTTTGACCTAAGGTTGGGAACATTTAGCAATTCTTTGATACTTTTCAATATCACTTGTTTAAACAGTACGATCTCTGTTCTTTTAATGATCGATAGAGGTGAAAAGTAAAGCAGCTTTTAAAAAACAACAACAACGGATCTTTGGTCCTTTTTAAAAAAAAACTTAAATCAGTCCTGAGCGAGACGTAGAGCACCGATGGTCCATGTAAGATTTACAGGTTGTAAAACACGGATGTTTCGACAGAGTTTGTGGTGATTACAAAACAGAAATGATCCAATATTTGGTGCCTCAGACTTCTGTTTTAGTTGTGGTTGCATATAAACATGTACTGATAGCATTTGTATTTCAACTGGTATCATGTCAATGATGGTATCCTCGCATCACTAGTGTGACCATAACTAAAAGAGAATATTCTCTCCTCTAATGTGTTTCAATGGTTAACGTCGTCAATGATTCCTCCCAGAAATAATAAACAATAACACGCCCCTTTGAAGTGCTAGACTTGGAGAAGTTTTAATTGTTGTTCTCTGTTAGGCGTCTTTGAGTATTCAAAAAAATGCTTCATAAGGCCAATGTGTTATCATCCATTTTGGGCTTGTATGTGTTTATTAGAGAGGACAGGATAGAGTAGGGAATCAAGTAGGAGAGCCACAGGTCAGGACTTGAACCCGGGCCGCCCGCTTGGAGGACTGTAGCCTCTGTACACGGGGTGAGACCTCACAGCTAGACCATCTGCGGCCCAACTATTTTCATTTTATCTTCATTATCAAATATTTGTGCGTACTACTTTTTCTGCAAATATACCCAAATGTATACAAAACAAACAGATGAAGTCGAAGCCCACATATATGACAAAACCCCAAAAGACCGTGGCTGACACAGAGAAGGTAACACCAATGTCATGTCTAAGTGAAGCCTAACTGAGAGGGGCAGAAACAGTCACCGCCTGTCTCATAAATATGTATCAACACAGGGACTCTCACGCACAAAACACCCGGCATGTGTTCACCCCCCCCGGGGTTGGAAGGGTTGGTCATCATTATGTACAGCCCTGACCGAGCCGACTGCAAAGTGTGTCCTTACGAGAGATGCTGTGACAGCCACGCTCAACCCCTGCGGGTCGGTCTGGGTTCAGCAGAGACCACGGGGCAAATAAAGGTCACGGTAATGACTCCTAATGGCACTGCGCCCCCCCGAGGGAAATCTCCGATCCTCATCAAGACAGAAAGAGAGGAAAAGGACAGAGTGTGCAGAAAAGATGTTCTCTTTGAATGTTTCACAGTAAAATCATCCACCCAGATCTTTACAGGAATCTTTCTGTGCAGTTAACATTCACCAGACCCCCTTTTTTTTTGACAGTAATTGGTATGACGCCATTCCCTTCCGCATTATTAATTTATCACTATATATCAGATTGAAGTGTTTTGGCTATAGTTCTCTCCGCTGTAGTAAAAAGCTTGCATGCATTCAGGGATGGCCTTGTTTATGACCCCTCGGTGCAGATGTTGAGGGGATGGGGGTGTAATGAGAGGTGACAGCCTGGCAAACAAACACTCCTGTGGCAGCTGTGTGTGACCTACATTTGGGGAGGTGGGGAGGCGGGGGATGAGGGAGTGGACCTGCAGGGCCAGTGCAGCGTAGTGAGAGCCAATGGTGTCTGTGATGAAGTAACACGCTTTGTCTGGGAGCAGGCATGAGCTGATGAGCACGATAGTTACGCTCCTGCTACTGTAGGGAGGAAACAATGCTGGTAACACTGTGTGTGTGTGTGTGTGTGTGTGTGTGTGTGTGTGTGTGTGTGTATAAGATTGTCAGCGTAGTGCTTCATTCAAGATAATAATGGGAATCAGACAAACAGGATTCAACTTTGAGTTCCTGTGTTTACAATTGACGAGCCTTCAGATCATCTCACAGCTGCTGTGCATTCATTATCTATCACATTAGAAGTGAAGGGAGGGCTGGATGTACGATGAGTAGATTTTAATCTGATATGAAACAGTCTCTAAGTTATTCTGACGCCTCTCTATGACAAAAGAAACCGACACCATCATGAAGAAAGTTGACAATTTCTATTTTTAATTCCTGTCACCGCTGTGTCTGCTGGATTCACACAAGAGGATTTAAAGACGGTGTTGTATTTTATTTAGTTTTATTTTTAACTGTCACAGTCGGAGGTACGTTCGACGGTTAAAAGGAAGCAGGAAAAGAGTTTTCTTTAGAGACATATAAATGTACAGAACAGAATCAGCAAAGAGATAATAAGCAACACCCTAAAAAAAGAAAATGCCAAATATGACAGAAAATGTGAATTCTTCAATCAAACAGTTGATACATGTTCAACACTGGTAAGAACATTTGGTTTTTACGTCTTTGTATGGACTGATTTAAATTAGATGTCGTCTCTGAGATCACAACCAGAATCGTTTTTTATTGCCAAGTACATTTAGAAAGAAGGAATTTGACTTGGGAGATAAGTCTGGATCAGAGCTGGCTTCCTAACAGCTGCAGACATACAGAAATAGCTCAACTTAAAATGCCTTAATTGACCAATAAGAATCAAGTATTCAAAACAGTTGTGTAATAAACCTCTATATGGGTCCCTTGATGCTTAAATGGTAATTATATGGCAAAAAAGAAAGACAAAGTTATGAATTGGAGAAACAACATTACTGACTGCTTTTCTTCCACTGGGGACGATGATATCTGTAGCTAATTTCATGCAGAAGTGAACATACTTTGCCGAGGACCAGAGTGCTTATCAGGGGAAATTTCGGTTTATTTGGGGGCATGAATTCAAAATGAAAAACTCATCGTGACACCCAAACTATTCTGGATGATTCTCTGGAAGCGGACAGAGGAACAGAGGGACGGACAGATGGACTAACTGACCGAGAATCACTTTGGCCCAGGTTGTAAACGGGTCAGCTCATGAAGTCCAAAATACAGAAGAAAACATTTTCCTTTTTTTCCCCTGGTGGCGTCTATCCAGGCCGATATTTAACTCTTTTGGTGCCCAGGTTTTAAGACACATGTATAACTCTGAAATGTCGACATGTACAATGTTTCCCTGAATGAAGAAACAGTCCCAATCAAATCCAACGTTGGTGAGAGTTCTGGATCGTCTTTTTTTTTGTTGTTGGCTTGCAGCAATTCCAAGACCATTAAAATCTGCAAAAACAACCGGCTGGACCATCATGCACCACTTCCCCTTTAATCCCCCGACTGTCGAGACGTCCAGTCTGATCAGTGTTAAGAGTCTGCATTAACATCCTCCTCAGTGATCGGAATGTAAACCTACATGGTATCTGTGTAGGACTGGTGCTGTGAGAAACACTGATCGATGTGACAGTCTCTGTTTTCCTGTGTGGGCTGAGAAGCAATCTCTCAGAGAACAGTTGATGTCTACATGTTAATGGACCATGCCGGGTCTACGGGAGACCTGCAGTAAACACTGAGACACAGTCGGAGTAATTCACCAGTCTGAAACTCTTGAGGTGAGCTGCATGTGTGAACACAAGCAGCCAAGTTTTTTATTCTGGCTTTATCCAGAGTTTCTCCTTCCAGCGTCCCAGTATTTTTTCACAGAAAGTCAAAGTGAGCTGATGTGAGAACACAGAAGGATATAATGAGGAGAATTCAGGGTGAGCGACTGGTACAGGGTGGTGACATTTATTTATAACTGACAGATCATAGACTCCATCCGTGTAATTAATCTGCTGCATTACATTTTCTTTTTGTCAGTTTGTCCTCCAGAAATCGTTTTCATGCAACAACATCAAGGTTTTAGTGAGCTTACTATCTGGTAACAAAGGGGGGGCCTCCAAAGATGAGAGTGGTCTGTGGAGATCGCATGAAGGTCTACTGGGTGCACCTGAAGCGTTTCTAAATTTGTAATACCCAAATGGCACAGTGTAGATCATTATTAATGAACCTGCTGCATTACATTTTCAGTTTGCCAGTTTGTTCTTCTCCACGTTTGGTTACTTTTGGGGTAGTGTAGAAATACACAAATCATTGATATAAAGTAAAAGATTCTTATTATAGCGTCATATTGCGGACCGTGTTTCTTGGTCCGCCACTTCTGCGTCATTCTGTATCATGTCTTGCCCCGGAAGATCCCATGCCCCCCTCCCATCTGACAGGGTCTTCTGCTGTGAGGTGCACATCCGGATCAGGAGGATTTCAGAGGAAGTCCTCCTGAAACTCTCAGGAGTGCATATGTGAAAACAGCTTTAATGGAGCATAATGGAGCTGTGTTTCTGCTCTGATTAGAAAATACAATAATAACAAAGTGTCCCAACACAGCTTACATACTGAAGGTAAGGATAAGATTCATGTAAAGATAGGATGCTGAGGTACAAGTATGATTGTTTGGATCAGTTCTGAAAGATACCATCCAAGACTCTTCCCCGCTCACAGATGGGATTGGCTGAGCTACAGAGGTGTGAAGCTGGCATGTTTTAAACTTCAGCTTGAAGCTCTTATTTTCTCACACAACCACATCTGTCACTTATGAGGTCAAAAACAAAGTGTGACACATTCAAGGCCACGCAAGCCTCCCAGGTGAGACTGTCAGAGTGTGCACTGTTATCCACATCGAGACAACTTGACATGTCACAGGGCCGTGGTTTTAATCACGCAGATGCAATGACAAAAATAGCTGTTAGGGGAACATGGGCTGCAAGGATAAACCCAGAAGGTGTTGCTATTTTAAATCATGTGGGTGAAAGGGAACTTAAGAGTGGAAGGTGTCAGGCATAGACACCTTAAAGACTTTAAATAGACATTTTAAAGCACTGGGACTGTGGACGCACATGCTCCGAATTTGGTGGCCAGAGAGCCCTCTTTTACTGTGTGAGCTAGATGCATGAAGATAAAAAAATAATAATAATAATAAGTCTCTTTTACTGTCACTGTATCATGATACTGCTGTGTAGATAAAGTCTTGCAGTAGGGGGATATACTTTGTGGCTTAACCTCACGCTACCAGGTGATGGTTAATGTTGATTCTCATCAGGTCACATCACTGATCTAATCGCACTGAAGCAGCTGAGCAAATCACAGCAGGGTGTGATGACAGAAGATCCATGAATACAGAATCTGATCAAACAGAAACCATGTTGTCCTTTGAAAAGACGCAGCATGACAGGACGTGGCTGTTAAGCACCACAGAGACGAGTGTTGTCATCTTTAAAACATTCTTTCCTTTCACATCTATATGCAACCATTGACAGGATAAAACATGGACGTAGCCTCAGTGATGTCACCCATTGGTTTCTGAAGAGGCGTTATAAAACACAACTATGTCGGTTGCCATGTTTGAAATTCTGACTAACTTTTAAGAGGTAGAGCTGAGCTGGGTTTTAGGTCTCCTGGCAAACAGCTACAGAAAAGGGGAGTAAAAGGCCTAGCGGTTAAGTTCGCCGTATGAACAGAGGCTGTAGTCCCCTGAGCGACTCCAGGTTGGACATGGCATGTCCTTCCCTCTCTCTCTCTCTGATTTCCCACTCCATCTAGTGTCCTTTCCAAACAAAGGATAAAAGCCCAAATATAAACCTTCAAAAAAGAAACAGCTACAACCTGCCCACCTGTCACTCAACTTAGCCACGCCCCATCATTCAGCACAAACAATGTGGGCTTCTAATGCATTTATTTAACAGGAAATCAATGGCATGTGTAGTTGGGACAGAATCCCAATATCAACAAAAGAGCGTAGAAGAACATACTGGTGAACAGAAAACATAACGTAGCAGTTTAGTAACGTGTATGGAGATCCCAACGGTCACATGCATACAGTCTACAGTATGGTCGTGAACTGCCACCGACCACAGGGGGTGAACGTCAGCTCTCAATCCCTCTCGCTCATGAAATCGTCATGTCACCAAACAGAGAACAAAACAAGGCTCTGCATAGCTTGTGCTGCATTCATGTGCCGCTCGGGTGGTCCAAGTTTCCAAGTTAGGAAGTCGTTCTTCCGACTTCAGTGTGTTCGGAAAGTCGGAATGTTGTAACAAAAGCAAAATCGTACGTTATAAAGTTATATGTGAGCAGAAAGTTGATGTGCAATACCTGAATTAATTAAAAGTATGCTACTATTATTTTTGATGACGATTATGATGTCAAATCAGGAAGTTGGGCAGTTTCCGAGTTGACCGACTTGAGCAGGTGTTCATGTGCGTTTTACAACACGGAAACTCGTTTTTCCGATGTGTCTGAGACCACATGAATGCAGCATTAGTCCGACCAAATTAGCAGCTGCAGCTTGTTTATTAATTACCCAGGGACACGGCCTCGACCTAATTAAAGTTACATTACAAATGTTACAAAAGATCTTCTCTGACTTGCTGAACATTTAAAGGTTAGGCGCTCCCCTTCTCACTGATCGTGTCTCTTCTGATTTCCTGAATCCATGCCTGTCTTCTTGAAGACTCGCTTTGTTCTGGCTTCTCCTCCTTTGGTAGTGCATGCCACCACACAGCAGCGTGTAGGCATTTCTCTGTTGTGTGCTGGCAGATGGAAGTGACAAGGCAGCACCTTCACACAAAAACAAAGTCAACAATGGAGAGAGGAGGAATTGTTTTCCCCCCCCTCCGGCTGTGGGTGGAACTTAATTGTGCTCTGTCTCTATGGTTACATCATATCATAACTGATGTGAGACAACAGAATTTGCTCCGCTGTTTCCTTTTTAAGAAAGAACAGAGCCTTGATGAGCTCGTGTAATTCAAACTCCTCATGCACAGATGACAGAGCTAAGCTGTGTGATGGGTGTAGAGGTGTGTTCAACACCCTTGTTCTATTTGCATGTGATTTAATGAATGAATGTTTTTAAGAATGTGTAATGACACTAAGCTGTGATGCAACAGTTAAATTAGAGGCTGCAGATTCATTTTCACATGTTCATCCTGATGCCGTAAGATGGCTGCACATGTTTAATGAGGAGAAAGACAAACTCTCAGTGTATAAAGCAGCTGGGAGAATAACAGATACAGTACGACTCGTGAGAAATTACAACTCAGTGCATCTGCATTTCTGCTTCGTCGCACTAAACTATATTTCTTCATACTGTTTTTAACACACCTACTGGTTAGAGGTTGAAAGTTAATTTCACATTTTATTCTTGACTACATCACTGCAACACAAGCAGCCATGTGGTGTTTTTCTGTACAGCGTGCAAATCAATCACAAAAAAAGTGAAGCTTCAAATGCAGCTCATTTTTCAAGGAGACAACTCTGAAATAAGAGAGAGAGGCTTTTACACGCTTGTGTAAAAAAAACAACATATGCAGGTCTTTTAAAATGCACATCAGGAAGTGTTGTGATTTACGGGCTCGCGACATCTGAACAGAGATGCCAGAGGAAATAACACCGCAGCTTTGCTTTTTTTCTTCCAGCTTCCTTTCCTCGCCCCTTTACAGCTCAACAGATTTCCACGTTTCACGCCTCGCATGCCGCTAACATCGTCTCCGGTCAAAGGGCGCAAGATATCAATGCATGTGACTGATGGGGCGCCAGCTGGAAGCAGCACAAACATGGGAGACGCAATGGGTCGGCGATAATGAAACGAATACAATTCTTTCACCACAGAGAGCAGCTAACCCCTCCTGAAATGAATGTCCCTGAGAAATCGAGTGAAGAAATGCAGTTCAACATGCCGGGCAAGCGATCTGCAGCTGATTATACACAAATAGGTCATGGTATTACAGATGGGGCCTTGAAGGGCATGGATGTACCAAGGCTTGAAAATTAGCCAACCAATCGGGCAGTGAAAAGCAAACCCAGCAGCTCTCCAGCCGAATGTGTTTGTCCTCTTTAACACGAGGCAGCGAGGCGACCTGAGACGATTCCTTTCATATCCAACACGGGTGTGATAACAGCTTCACAGCTCCAACATATTGAGATAACACTTTGCTTTTTTTAAGTTAATTCAGGGATCCCGGCTGAATTATACCACGCTCTACACAGAGGAATAATAATCACAATGTTAGAGAGGAAAAAGCAAATATGCACTCTGATGCACCCCATCAATCAAAACAGTGCTACCGTCATCATGACATTTTTCTTCTGTTGGAGGAGTTTTTGCGGGTTGATGATCTTCTCCTCGGCCTGTTCGGTCACGGTCAACGCAGCTCATGGGATTAATGTTGGCTTTAGGCGGCTGTGTAATGCCAGAGCCCGTGTTTCTACAACTGGAAGAGCTCATCTGACAGCTTTACATTAAATCTATTTACAGACTTCATCCTGTTTTTCTTGCTTTTTTGAACACCCATGTTCCTGTAAAAATTCAGCTTACACTTTCGTTGGTAATGCAAGGGGCTGGGAGAGAGCGTCTCACACTCTCTGCCTAAATCAAATCGTCACTATGCAAGGTGTCCTGACAACCAGCAGGAATGGCTCTATAGTGCAGCGGCTGAGGCTGAATGAGTAATTGTTTTTATATTTAAATTGTAGATCTGAAAGAGTCGAGTGTTCCAGTTGCAAGTGCCAGGATTTTAATTACATCTCATGTGATTAATAGAGTCGTCACAAGCTGGAGCAAGCCAGAGGATTTCACCCCTTTTAATTGTTGCATATGGTCACCAAACCCGTAGATACACAGACATACGTTTGTTGGTATCCTATCATGTTGGATATCACAACATGCTATCAGTCAAACCCTAAAAAAACATTTCATAACTTCAGTGGCCTTTTACTTCTCACAAAAATGACGGTAATGTTTCTTTAGCTGAAACTCATTTCCACTAATCCTGGGAGGTGGCTAAATACCCGAGGTGTTGGCTTTAGATACACTGTCGGTGTGCCAGTGTCTTAACTAACGGCGCTGAGCCAAAGAAGACATTTTCAATGAGCAAACACCATCCTGAAAACGTTGGCTCTTGGTCAAATTACTAAAAGTGTTTTTTCTGTGCATAAAGGTGCTGGGTGATTGCTTTCAATCTAATTCAGACATGTTCTCTAGCAGGTGGACGTTGGGTTAATAATATAAATAATATGAACATGTCATTGTTTGTTCAGTAGTTTGCTTCTTGTGCTAAAGTGCAGATCTGTCTGCAGCATCACTCTCAGAAGTTACATGACACCAGTTTATCACGTTAACCTCGAGTAAAGTCAGACTCGCACGAGGTGGACTCTGGAAGTCTAACATTGACTGCCTATTTCAGACACAAATCTCACTACCTTTCTTCATCTTTGTCACAAGTCAAACTACAACCATCCATCAATACGCTCTGAAAACAGCAAGTTTTGATGATGTGGATTTTGCACAGGGGTTGACTGGAAGTTTCATGTTTAGTTTTTTGCAGTTTTGTACTCGCTTAATTATCTTAGTATCATTTTAGACTTTTGTAGACTGATTTTAGCAGTCTTGTATTATCTGTCCCCTGTTTTTCTGTTTGATTTAATGTCTGTTTTCTAAATTATTTCTGTAATAACTCGATGTCATTGTAAATGAGGGTTGCCCCTCAATGATCTTTCGAGTATAAATAAAGGTTGAATGAATGTGAAACATATTTGACCTGCTGGCTCTTCAAGATCACGTGCCACACCATGGTGCCAAAAGAATATCCTCTTGAAATGAACAAAATGGAAAGGGATTTATTTAATAACTGTTTTCTAATTCACTGAGTTTAATTCATTTAATCTTTAAGATGAATCATGTTCCAGCTGTCTTCACCACCACTGTGACTGAAACTTTCTCTACCTTGTGTGTTCATACTCTCCATCACTCTCTCAGCGACAGTCTTTTTCTCTTTGAATATTGATTTGTGACAGGAAGACGGGGTGGGAATCTGTGGTTTTAAAAAACGTTTTACCACCAGTTATGGGAGAGACCCCGCGCTACAGTCAGTGTCTGATTGCAGTGAGCACCCCCGCCGAAGAGTGACAGCAGTGAAGCTGTTGGAGCGGTTGGAGGTGTCGTCGATTATGAAACGTTGACGCTGTAGGAGTAATCCATGGACTGACAACTGATAAAACACCAGTATCACAGGAAAAGGGTGTAAGATTATAATTAATGTGTTAAAGTTGAGCTCTGTTTTAATAAAGGCAGGCGTTACTACTTCTATCCTTACACTGTTTGAGTCTTTTCATGTTATATGTGTCATTTTCTTCTGCGGTGATTTAGCCATCAGTACAGGTGTCTTCATGTGCAGCTGCTGCAGTGTTATGACCTGATACAGAAAGAACAGAAACCAGATAAAGATGTTGGTTCATTCTATGTTGAGCACAAATTCACACCTGAATATTAATTAGTAGAAAAAAAAAATCCCACTCCAAATCAGAGACACTAAATTGGTCAGAAAAATACCAATTAGCCATTTTCCACAAATCCTCCAGCCCTCGCTGTAACAAGAGAGGAAGCACAGGCTTCACACGAACAAATACAGCCAATTATTTTTGAAAGGCACAACCCATAGCTGAATGAGCCTCCTCTACAGGGAAACCCAGCCGCAGGTTTTCAAGGCAGTAGACCTGATCTTTACCCCTGTGCTGTGCTGCGTCTGGAAACTTAAACCAACTGCTTCCAAGCGTGTGAAACACCTTCAGCATCTTTACTTTCTGAATCGCTGAAAAATGTATCAGGCACCGAGCTGACTCAGATATTCAAAGAGCGAATGTGACCTGACAGCAGAAACACCTCATAAATGTCTGAATGTACAAACATGAAGTTTGTGTCAAGACGCTGAGAAACACAAGGAAACATTCAGATGCTTAACAGCCCTAAAATCCACAGGAGACGTGTTGACTTTGAGTCAACATAAGATCTGAATATGGAAACTCCCAAGAAGAAAAAAAAGCAGAAAATGTTACGAGACACCATATGCACTTTGTTCTCCACCTACAGTCAGCTGTGTTCCCACAGGAAGTGGATATAAAAGCCTCGTCTCAGGGTTCACATTCACTCAGATCTGCTACAGCAACAAACAAACCCATAATCCCATTCTGATGTCCACACCCAAACATCACAAAGGCAAGTTCGAAAAGAAGACACAGCAAGTACAGTCCTGCAGAAGGATGTTCAGAGCATGACCTCCTGTTGTCTCAAAGTTAAGGGGTGTGAGGAATTGAATGCGTGGTCCATTGAAAAGAGTTTCGATTTGTTATTTTATTTCTTACAAATACGTCATTTCTGCATATTCACGCTGTTGATGTGTGAAACATGGATTGGTGCATGGATTACAGGAGATAAAAAAGAGTAATTAGAGCAGACAAAAGGTGCAGTCTAGCAGTTGTCAGTAGACTGAAACAGCCACACAGCTGAAAGCTTTCAAAGGCATCCGATGATCTCCACAGTCCGCCTACAATGGTTTGACTAAACTGATGCCAAGATTCAAACATGAGGCTGCTCACCTAGGTAACAACCAGGGGTGTTGTTACAGAGCTCCCAAAGTCCTGCTTTCTTTCTTTTATGATTCAGCTTTGATAAAAGATTTAATATCACACAATAAAACCTCAACATTTGATACCTTAAACAACAGTAGTGTGATTCTGTAACAGTGCCTTAATCATGTCATTATGTTTCTGTACATTCAGAATGGTTTTTACTCTCATGCCATGTGAATCCACACACTGGGACACCATTGTTACGTCATTGCGGATGTAATGTTCAAGTGCAAAGGAGTAATGACAGCTGAACTTCGTTATGGTGCTGTTGCAGAGCCGCAATATTTAATGGGCTAGTGCCCAAACTTTTCAACTCAAGACCCCCAAAATGAGGGTGCAAGAGACCGTGGAACAACCACTGTCCCTGGAGGTGGTTAAGTCATATAATGTAGCAACATCAACACACACACACACACACACACACACACACACACACTAATAGGCCACTAATATAACAACAAAAAAGAGTACAACAGCCTAAAATCCAGAAAATCTACCCATTTGAGGCTCCTTCCCGCATGTCGTTCCCCATTCTCTATCTCCCAGTTTTCTTACTCTGTCTATCCACTCCACAACATGTTTTTGGAAGGTATCTCCTTTGGAACCGCTGGGCTAGTGTTGCCAGTCAACTGCTGTCTGTTTCACTGTCCCGAGACAGCGACTCTCGCCAACAGACTCCATCAGTCGTTGTTAACTAGCCAATAAAGCTGACCTGGTAGGAGTTTGTTGTGGCTCACACTTCACAGTAGCTGTGCAGGGTATGGACAGGATGCTTCTTGTCTGTTTGACTAAGCCTGTAAGCCCAACAATTATGTCGTAGGTATTAACTTCTGCACTGGAGTTATCACAGGCTTAAAATGCCCGCGGAGGTCACAATATTCTACCAGATAACTTTACTTTATTTTGAAGGTAAAAAAAATAAATGATCATCTAAACGATACGAGTACGTCTCCTACATTTTCACCTTACACACAGCTTCAACATAAAGGGAAATCCAGAGTTATTCAAGTCCCCCTGTTTTGGTTGCAAAGGTACGACTGGATCATTTCCATCAGGGGGTTGGACTTGAGTGAATGCTCAATTTAACTTTAGCTGCCTCGACTACTTCTGCTCCAGTAGTGATTCCACTAAAGTGTCCCAGGATGCTTTTCAACACCCACTGGGGAATCCAAACTGCCCTGCTGGTGATATAAATACAGAAACTAGACACTTGTTAAGTTAATATCTCCAACGTGTAGCTGCTGAACATGCTGGTCGACCGAGGCTGCTCTCACCTGAGATACTGGTGGACTTTTAAACGTTTTTTTATTATAAGCAGCAATAACTACAAAGAATACATTTCTCATTGAAGCATAGTGACACCTGACTGAGTGTGCTGATGTTTTAAATAGCAGCATAGAAGTGATGAAAATATCTCAAGAGGATGTGATGCTGTCAACGTTTTAGACCTTTTCAATGATAAACAACAAAAAAGGGGTCAAGACTTCATAAATACACATTAAATACTTATTTTTATCAGTATTATCTGGGGGATCGGGATGGATTTACTAGAGAGAGAAATCTTGACAGAGCCTGTAATGCGTCTTGAAGTATGTTTTTCATTAACATGAGGAAACATTGATCTTATTAAAAGTCTTGGTTCTGTTGCTCAGGCAGCCAGCATCACTTGTGAATGTGCTCAGAAATACACTTTGTTGTAACCTTGACAACAACCCAACAACAGTGGTTTCAGGAGGTGCCGCATCACTACAACAAGGTGAGAAATGAAACCACTGGAGGTCAGCAACAAACACGCTGTACAGTATTTGTTGAGTGTCTCTTAAAAACATTTCCTTGTTTACTTCAAGACATCCTCTCCTACAGCCAGACAATGTGAGTCCAGGGGAGTGGTGAAAATCTTGCTCCTTGCTCACAGAGCTCTTTGTTCTCTCCGCTTTCAGGCTCAGAGCAGCCAAACTGCTCAATATCTGTCGCGTTCACTAAATATAACAGTAAATATAAACGGGTACAGTAGTTAATGGTGAATACTGTGACCTTAATTTAAAGCGTTACCAAACTTTAGCTAAACCACACTAGGGCTGTAATTCCTTGTTATTGTTTAGCACCAAGTCAAATTCCTTGTATATGTAAATGTACTTGGCAATAAACCTGATTCTGATTCTAATTCTAAATGGTTCAAACATTGTAATGACAACTTGAAGTAACAGTCAATAAGAAAAGTAGTTTGCCTTGTGACACCTGTGACTCATGGTGTGACTGTGGTCACTAAATATAATCCTGGCAGGTATTAACAGGATGTGGGCTTTAAAGAGAAAAGGGTCACCTTTGTGTGAAGGCATGTTTGAAATGGATTTTCTGCAATCTGAGACATGTGAAAGTAAGCGTTGCTGATTTGCACCGAGCTGCAGAGAGGGACACAGATGCCAATATTAGTTGTGAGAAAGTTACAAACCAATCAAGGTCTCCACTCCACCTGGGGGACCACAGCCAGACTTTGTCAGCTGTCTTTGGTCAAACAAACAGCGGGATGTATTAAACAATACAGCTGTCTGCCTCGATCCTCTCCACAGTTTGTCTCAGCTGCAATAACTGTTGAAGAAAAACCTCCTCATTCATCTCTTTTCCCCCCTTTTCCTCTGTTGCAGCAAACGAGAGTCAGATGTTTTGCAGAGGAAGGACGGACCCCCACCCATCCTGCTTTGCTGGGGAGGTGGGATCGCATCTGTGTAATGCGCACACACTGAGAGGAAGTTTAACATTCCACCCAACTTCCATCACTGGCCGGCAGCTGAGGCCGCAGCACAAATCTGGCAACCGCTGTTTCATTAAGGAACCCAAGCTCTGGGTCTGCTCCATTTAAGCCTTCACACAGGAGTTATAAATATGCAGCGGGTTGACATTACCTCTGGAAATTAATGCACTGGATTTATTTTATCACCTGTTCTGGGCATGGCTCTTTTACACTGGGAGGAATTTCTGAAGCCTGCCCTTGAGGGCTTATAATTTAGTGGCTTTGGGCTTAAAAAGACATCCTCTGGTGCTGCCCCCGTCAAAAGCATGACTCGCCTAAACAAAGACAAGGCCCCTTTCACCCCGCAAATTCCCTGACAACTGCTGCAAGCTTCCTGCTGGCATTTGATATGCTCCATTTCGTTCCCATGACCAAACTGCAGTCATGCTGAGGCTTTCGCTGAGCGGTTGAAGGCTCGTCTCGCTGACACTCCGACGCTCTTTTCTGTACTCTGAAGTGAAACTTCCCTCATTCTCTGAAGCAGCGAGACTGTCACAGTGAGTCAAAAGCAATTCATTCTGCTGTCTGTGTCTTCAAGCAGGCGGTAAACGCTGAAAATCTCGCTGCAATTACAAGGTGAGACACGGGGGAGCCACTGTGGGATATCACGTATAATTAGCTCAAACCTTAAGTGGTTAGGACGCCACCTTTTGTTCTGCAAGTTGTTCTTTTTCATTCAATTCTACACAAAGCATCACAAAAAAATCTGCCTCCACAGACAGTCCTAAGCTGTTTACATTATACAGAAAGTTGTTCATCCAGAAAATGGCAGCAATGTTGTCCTTTTCAGGGCCTCACTTCCACTTAGCAAGTCCATATTTACCCATCCAGTCCTGGAATCTGAACCCGTGACCTTGTCATCACAACCACACTCCTCCTGACTTATGACTCGACAGTGATCACCCACTGGCATTCGAGTATGAAACCAGAAACATCCCCTCCTTCTCCTCGCTGCCCTCCAAACTCATTGTCTTGTCAATGGTGGGGTATACTCACCGAGCTGACTCTGTTTTTCCCAGCATGTGGTTGCCAGGTTGGACAATTCCCGGTATTTCTCCGCCAGTTGGAGTTTGCCGTTACAGAGGCGGGGTCGTCGGGCCAGGCTGTCCTCGGCCAGGCTCCGATTGGACGTCTGCAGCATTTCCCTCTCCACCTGAAGCTCCTTAAACTAAAGAGAGAAATAAATGTCAGATAAATGTGGTACAGCTGAAGGTTGTTTCTCAAAACTATGTATAGGACAGTAAAAAAACCTCCTGTAACATACATGTCGATACTCTTTTTTGAAGGGTTGTCTTTAACTTCACCAATATTATGCAGATGACATGAAGTCACAGGACTGGACATTATAACTGGCCCCACGATGGACAGACCTGGAGCCAGCTGATTGCACGTTCCACTGGGGCGAGTTTAAACACTGCCTCAAACATAGAAAACAGCAGTGTTCCCACAGCGCTTTGTAGTTAAGGCGGCCGCATAAACAACACTACCATTGTAGAAAAAAGGGCCACGGGTCGGACTAGAAGACTACATCCTCCTTACACGGGGAACGCAAACTAACTACAAGGCCACCAGCTCCCCGCAATTTATCTTTTGGCCGATCAAAAATATGCTTGGCCAGGTGATGTTTTCACTTATATTTGATGCTCTATTATGTTACTCTTTTGTACTGTCACGTTGGAGCAACCCGATACATGAATGTCCTTCAGGATACATAAAGTTGATCAAATCAAAGTTTATTACATTTTGTCTTAAGCGTAAATGTTCCTGGGCCAGTGGTTACAGTGGTGGGGCCAGGGATCTTGAAAAGCCACAGAGGCCCAAGAGGTCATGCAAAAACATCTTAGAAGAAAGTCAGTGAAACATTTGTAAAGCTGCTGTGTGGCTTGTAACACACCAGTGTACTGCAGGGACCATGTCCAATATCATAGGGCATTCATTGACTCTCTTCAAAGTGTTCATGCAGACGTGTGAATACTTCGTCTCTCTACAGTCGTAGGAAAGTTGTGTTGGTGCCTTGCAATAAATTGCTAAAAGAAACTCCCAGTGGTTCTTGGGTTACATGAGTTGATTTGTCCTGAACGACCCCACAGTGGAAAGGAAATATCAGTGCTGGACTGAAAAAAAGCTTCGGTGCATTAGAAAGTCATTTGGAGCAGCATGATACAATCTCTTTATCTTCTCCTGCAGCCTAATGGAGGCTGCACAGGACCCTGAATCACGTGGTGACGTGTCAGCACCTGCTGATGGAGGCAGGTAGCAGCTCCATCAGTCACATTCTCCACCAGCATACCATCACAGCTAGACCTCGGAAATACACCGATGTCCTTGAAGTCACAGGCCTGCTTCTGAAACCACCATCATCACCCAGCAGTCAAAATAGACTTTGACTTTAACTGAACACAAACTGATGAACAGGCTTCAATGGAAACTGTAAAAACAAAAGTAAATCTCCAGCACAACATCTCAATCCCACGCATCCCATTTTTACATCAAGCTATCATTATGAAGTTACACACAATCAAATGTCACCAACAAAGATTAGATTCATTCCTTTGGAGCCTTGCTTTCACAATGTAGTTATTCCTACAACTATACGTATTATCTCTGGGAAAGATTTAAACTTTATCCGTAAACTGGGACTGCTGCAAATGCTTGAACGACTTGAGTAACTATTTCTGCAGGGCAAAAGAAAAAGTTTCCCCCATGGTGCGGTGAGAAAATACAGGAAAGAGGGAGAGCAATAAAGCTCAAGACTTAACTCCAGGCGTCCACTCAATCAAGAGAGTTCTGGGACTAGAAAAGGCCCAAGCTGACTCTCAGCTGGGAGTCTTCTACTCCAGTAAGTCAGCAAGTACCAAAACTACTCACTGCTATCGAATGTCTTAGCCTTATTTCATTATTAAAAACGCTCGGATCTTGGCTACAAATTGGGATTGTTGTCCTAGTTGCTATGTTTTGTTGAAAAATGGAAAGTTGTCTGGTTCTCTTAGAGCCAACACTTTGAAAGGTTTGAGGTTGAAAGATGAAAATGACTTTGTTTCCACTATAAAAACAACCCGTTGCCAACACAAATATATATATATATATATTTTTTTACTTCTAAAGGAGACACCACTCATTAAAAACGGACACTCTCTCTCCAACTGTTAATACTGCGTGTTATTTTATGACTTTGAAGTGGGTTGTTCTTTGAAACAGAATTATTTATGTCTGACAAATATCTGTTTTTTTTTTTTCTTCCCAAAGTCAGAATGATTTGGAAAGAAAAACTTGAGCATTTGTGTTTCTAAGCTTCAGTGTATGAGGCTTTTTAAAGTATGGATTGGAAAGCCACAGATTTCATCACCAAGAAAAACAATCCTTTAGTCTTTTGGATGGATTTTTTAGTCTTTGATAATCACTCTCCATGTGAGTTTTACAACCTCAAACAGTTTTTCATCCTCAATGGACAATTACTCCCTCTGTAGTACATCTTAACTTTGGAACCATGAAACGATTTTTGTTGGTTAGCTGGCTATCAATGCCTTCACTCAAGCTGTCTTAAATCACATTGGTTCACTACCGGTTTACATCATCAAAGAAACCGGTGGTGCACAAACTTTTCCTGACTCTATTCTTGACAATATTCCAACGTGCTGATTTCCAAAATTACTAAAATGTGAAGGAAATATCAAGTAATCCATTATCCAATCAAATGGTGGGATGACGGTAAAGTTCATATGATTTTGAGGTTCATGTACTTAATATGCTTACTGCAGAAGGACTGGTCAACGCACTGCAGCTGAAAAGCAATACAGACTCAGTTTCCATCATGAATGTATATAAATGGACAAATCGCCTCAACCTCCTCCTGTTCCCATCTGGAAGAGCCGCAGTGTTGACTAGTGATGTTCCTGGCCGACTTATTTCCAAGCTGGTTAAATGGACCTATAAATTCTGGTCACCCCACTAGTCTCCAGATAAGAAAAAACATTCAAAATTTTGTACAATTTAATTAACATTGCCTGCGGTTAAGCGACTTATTTTGGTTTCCCTGCAGGTTTACATCCACACGCCTGTGCTTAATGTAGTTACGCATTGATCTGACACAGTCTACATACAACTTATTCTCCATTTTCTAGATCAAACTACAGCCAAACTGCACTGCTCCAACATAATGCTATCCATTCACTGTGCTTGTTTACATCCAGGTTGTAGAGCAGGGAGAGCCAGAGCCATAGCCAGTCTACGTCTACAGCCCATCATTGTGTGGGAAGGTTTGAGCAAAACATTGAATCGGCCAAATTATTAATAATTTGTTAAACAGACTATGATTTTAGTGCCGCCTAGCGAGGGTGATGACTAACTAAAGGCACTCATACCTAGTGGAAAAAAGTTTCCGTACTTATACAATCAATGGCTGAAACCAACAATAAAGATAATTTTTAGGTAAATTTCCCAGATGGTACCTAACAATGTGCTCATAAATGATAACCGGTCAAATCTTTCAAAATAAAGCTATTAAAAAGTTTGCTTATGTTTCTTGTCTGAAAGCTTAATAAATCATGTTTATATGGTCATGATGTCACAGAATTCTTGTTGTAGTCATCATGCTGCTGGGGTTTGAGGGATGGTGGTTGCTGTATGAGTATATGGGGGAGGGGTTGGTAATCATTGTCACTAGAATAGGAAAACCATAAATTATTTAAATGAATGCCACTCCCTGTAAGTCCTGCCAGCAAAGCGCTGATATAAACAATGGGTGTCTCAAACACTGACACAATGCCACTTTGTTAACTTCAATCTGGGAAAAATCTGAATCCCTTTTTCAACTTTTCGAACAGTCTCTGCATTCCTGTGATCCTGCCCAGCCCGGATACTTTTTCTTGCTCTATTGCTTTCTCTCAACACTCAGTCACTACAAGCCTGAAGGCTGTTTCATTCAGTCTAGTGTTCTGCGCTGCATCTGTCTCACATTTTACGGGTCATCAAAAGGATGTAAGAGTCCCGAGTTCGGAGGAATTTGCAGAATGTGCCTTGTAGTAAAAAGATGGTCTGTGTGAGTGCAGAAAGAGATACCACAGATCTGCTATTCAGTCTGGAAGAAGAAAAAAAAAAAGGTCCTGCAAGAATACAGATAACACAGCTCCACTCAGATTTAACAGCCCAATCATACGCCCCATTTTCTTTAAACAGGAATCAAAGTGGACAATCCATTTCCTGCTTAAAGCAATCCGCCCCGTTTATTAAACAACAATTGATGCAGACTTCAGGGAGGGAGTTTTTTTTTCCTGATTTGATGCATGAGCTATAAAGCTGTCCTGACAGTGTTTACCCTGCATGACAAATGACGCTTGGGGAACACTTAAGAGTCGGAAAT
The DNA here is from genome assembly GCF_963930695.1 of Labrus bergylta. Lineage (NCBI taxonomy): Eukaryota > Metazoa > Chordata > Actinopteri > Labriformes > Labridae > Labrus > Labrus bergylta. The sequence goes on along the minus strand of NC_089208.1, from coordinate 3,216,887 downwards.
TCTGCACTGTAGAAAATGAGGAACAGCAGACTGTCGTTTCCTCTGGTTCAAAATAGAAAAAAAACTTGTATTTATTTTACACATGTATTTCAGAGGACAGGTGCCTAGGAGAGTGATGTGTCCTTCAAAAACTTAAAGGTAAACTTCTGCACAACTTGCAAACAAACATTTATAGGCAACGTTTTGGTACTAGACCCTTTTCATCAGGCAAACAGAATCATTTCCTGTGGTTCAACATGTCTGACCACAACCATAGTGTTGCTCTTTTTATCTTAAATGTGGCTCAAGTGAAATTAGGTTTCAGCAGCCACAAGCCACCAATCACAGATTCTGCCTGCAATGAAATTCACGAGTAATTTCTATTCAGTGAAGTTCTTTATGAAGCACCAGGCCTTGATTCAATCGATAGAAATGAATCCATCTGTGACGCCTCTTTGGAAGGCCAGTTTGATCATCCTATCGTTGGCCAATATGGAACCAGTTTTAGCTGCTATGCTCAATATTTAGATAAATCAATACTTCGATCATGTGTAAGATGAAATATGTTCCTACATGAGAAGAAAGCTTTTCAGAGCTTGACACAACAGCATCTTAAGATTTGTTGTCTTGGTTTTCAGACCGGCAACTTCAAGATTTGGTTCAATGCCTTATGAGCTGCTTCACAAAAAGTCCTGACACATTGTCTTGAGATTCAGGTGGGGACTTGATCCAGACTTGTCTTTTCACACATGTACCACAGAATACTTTTACAGGAGGAGTACTTGTCTGTAGACGACTGTTTATCATTGGTATCAATGCAATATGAATTTGGGATTTATCCACAATATCAATGAATGGAAAGAAATGTACGGACTAACAGAAGTAGGGAGCAGCTGATAACCTGCTCTGATCACAAATAGGTTCATCTGACAGAGTCTTAACTCGGGGGGGGGGGGGGGGGGGGCTGGCAGGGTGAAGTCAACTTGATGTGAAGTTCAGCTGATTCAGAACTGAGTCATGTCAGGACATGTTCAGGAGGGGAGTGTTTGGGCAGAAGGGGCTTTAAAGTCAATCAATCAACTTTGTGAAGAACACAATCACAACAAAAGTCATGACACTTTAAGATTAGGGCAGGAACCACACCATACTTTATGTAATATTATCTAGAGGGAGCCAACATTAATCAATCAGTGAGCAAGTACTCAGCAGGGAAAAACTTCCTTTAAACAGACAGAAATGTGGAGCAGAACCAGACTCCAAAGACTCTAAAGGTAAAGAACAATCTGCCTCAACAAGCCAGGCCAACAAGTAGTGACAATTTCAGGAAGGTATTTACAATCAAAAATCTCTGACTTGACCAGGATGCAGGTTACTGACCTTCAGTTTACCTGTATCATTACATAAACACACAATTAAGGCCAACAGGAACTAAGAAAAGAAAACCATTCAACAACATCTCAGTGATGTTTGATAGTGTCCGTCCTGCATCTGTGACTCATTCAAATCTAGAAGGAGGCAGTAAACTCAGTTTCCATGCATCCAAGGGAGATAACTCTTCTTTTTTAAATCATGTATGATTGCCATCTAAGATCGCATATTGATAAAAAAAAACAATTTCCCCGGCGATCTACCCATCACATAAGTAGAACCAGGAGTTGCATGTGATAGGCTCTGCAGGTAAACAGAGAGAAACGCTGTTACACCTATCCTTAAATGCAATGATCGCGGTGCCACACCTCATAATAAGAACCCTCTAATGACGTCTGTTATTTGTTTAGTGCAGCGAGATGACGTTGATGTTATTCTGCACTCTTGTAGATTTGCTACGTCTCTCATAACAAGCCTCACCTGTCTCACCTGTTGTGATAACAGAATCGTGAGAGAAGCTTTTTGAAACGGGGAGGTGTGTTTTTTTGGGGGGGGGGGGGGGAGAGAGTGGCTTTGTGAAAGGTACCGGTGATGAAGACTGTCAAAAGAGCGCAGACGCATTAAGTCATAAAGAAAAAGAGATGATGATGTCAGCAAGGTCTGGACCTCATTAATGGTGTTTATAAAAAAACAGCTTGTTTAACAGTGTAATCAGGGCGGGGTCGAATCTGTGTGTGCTACTCAAAGTCATCTAAGCAGGACAGCAGCTCGCTCTCTCTCTCTCTCTCTCTCTCTGAGGCAGTTTGTAATTTGTTACGAGTGCTACAGCCCAGGTAAACTCAATAAAGCTAATAGCATATGAAATACATTTATTCCTGCTGCGAGGTTCTCAGCAGCGGCCTCCACTTGAAATCAGCCTGCCGCTGCTCCGGTGTCCAGAGGAACATAACTCTCACCTCCTCCTCTTCATGTGGTGCCGGTGGAGCGTCAATGTTATCACCCTGACACAGACAGAACTGTACTGCAGCTGCAGAGCGTTTGAGGCTACCCAGGTTTCAACACACTGCTATGTTTCCATGACTGCAGATCTTTTGGTTTCCCTACTCAAGATCAGCGTTAAAACGTATCGCTCTCATCTGCATGATTATTGAGGGTCACTCTGAGAAGAAGCTCACTGTGGCACTGGAGACGGGAACATTTTGTATGGTCTTTTATTAATGAGACTATGATTATGAATAACCTCAGATGTTTACATAACACTCATCATTAACATGAGACTAATGAAGCGCAGTGCTCCCAGAGCCTGGGTGGAGATGAGAGATGGGATGTGAAAGCAGTCAGCCATGAAACATATACAGTACATGTTTTGATATATACTACCGAGAGAATATTTTAAAGGATCAACGCCCTCTGGAAACAAAGGAGTCTGTCTTATTTGTTAATGACAGATAAATGCTAAAAAAAAAAAAAAACACCCCCAAGCTGTCTGGATTGTGGATTTGGGTAATCTGCTCTGCTCCCAGAGGGGGAATTGTATGACCTCTTGGTGAGATTCAACCACTTTAGCTCCATCATCCCATTTCATCCACAGAGCCAGGTTTCAAATGACGCATCCTTTGCCAAACACAGGACAAATAAGTAATGACTGTCCTCGTCTCTGAGCAAATACCTCAAAGCATGCAGCTTCTCCCTTTTTTAAAAATTCAATAAAACCAAGCAACAGCAGTGTATAAACACTGAAATGTGATCCAGCCCTGGGGTTCTCTTCTCTTAGTGGGGTCCAATAATAAAAGAAACAGTTGATTTTTTTTAAAATATAAAACTCCTTGGGTGTTTGTACGGTCACAATGACAACATGACTATCCCACCCTGGTTATGTTTCACTGCACACACTGTTGTTATCCACTCCACCCATTGGCTGCAAGGGCAACGCAATACTATAGCCTGCTGACTCCTGACTGAGAGAGTCTTTTCTGTTTGAACACCCCCCCCCCCCCCCCCCCCCCCAAAGGCAAACCTCATCAAAATGGGGCCCCATGCATGAAAAAGTTTGGGAACCATTGGCCCACCTTGTATCTGCGTGTGGTGTGTGTTGGGAGTGAAGGAGAAAGTGATGAAGTATTGCTATACGACAGAAAGGTCATCTTGTATTAGCCCCCGAAACGTGCCTCTGTCACGCAGAATGAACCACGTGGAATTCCCTTTTAAAAAACGCCGACTTTAATTTAACCGTGTTATCACGCAACCATTAAATCATTAAATGGTGCGAATAATGATGGTTAGTGATCGTCATTGCCGACAGCTTAATTCGGCACAAAAACAAAACATTTAAGCGCAACTTCCCATTGTGGAAGTTCACTTTTATTCCGAATTAGCTCGGGTCGCCAATCTATCTTTTAAACGAAGAGGGAACGGGATGACCACTTGTAAAAGTTCAATATAAATTCAAATAAGCGATGCTACACACACCAAATGATAGCCGAATAAAGGAGTATGCTAAGATCATTGTAATGGTTACTCAATTCATCGTTTTTAACTTTTCTGATCATAGGAAAAATGAAGAAACGCTAGATTGCGACATTTTTTAAACGGGGTTCAGCGTGAGAACTCTAACCACATAACGGCGCGTATGGGGGTCTATGGAAGCTTTCTGCGCGAAGAGAACCACTGCAAGATACATTTATCACTTGGAGTGACCGCAATTATGATTTTCTTCATGTTTTATCGTGGTCTCGGTGACTAATTGACCACATTATTAGGAGACGGCGTTCATGAAAAGAAATGGAAATCCGGCCACTCGCCACGCAGACAATCGATGAGCCATGTAAAGCGGATTTGCGTTAAATGTGAATGACATTAAAACACAAAAAAACGCGAATTTTAAAGAGAGGATAAAAAGTAGAGAAAGACAAATCAAAGGTTTAACACATGGGGTAATGCTGCACAAATTCCTTACGGCACTTTGGTTTCCTTTGGGGGGGAACAAGAGGATACCTTACCTTCTCATTGAGCCGAATGATTTGATCCATTTTGTCGTCGTTTTGTAAAAGCTCGCTGAGCTCACAGTCGCTCAAAGCCCGGTAACCGTCAGGACAAGTGTTCGGCTCCATCACGCTGGACCTTGTAGTCCTTCAGACTGAGCTTGAAGACGGTTTTGGAGACATGAAAAAAAGAACAAGTCCGCACCGCGGTCACATCTCGCTCTCACATCGGAATGCGACGCGTTCAGGCTCCGCATGCAGCGTCAACGGTACGACGCACCGCCAACCGCTACACTTCCTGTGAAAAAAACCTTCAAAATAAAAGCCACTTCCACTTCTCCAAATAGTCCAAATAAATGTACTCAAGTACTTCACTCATGTAGTATTCAATGTTATGTGCTGTGACAAATAGCAACTAATTAAGCAGCAAGTATTACTACCTGTATATTGTTATAATAATAATAATAATAATAACTTTATTTATATAACACCATTAGTTTAGTTTTAGTTTAAGTTAAATAGTTTATTTGAAGGGTTCCTTCAACCAGTCTCACACACACACACACACACACACACACACACACACACACCCACACACACACACACACACACACACACACACACACACACACACACACACACATTTCATAAGAGAGAAGAAAGACATAGAACATTTTACAGATATTAAAACATTATGTTCAAGTTTCCCTGAGAGATCTAAAAGGTTGTCGAGATGACACATTAATGCTGACAAGACTGTGTCCTTAAAATCAATTTTTTGACTTCCCGGGTGAAAGTGCAGAAGTTTGTGCAAAGTTTAAGACTAATTGGAAGACTGTTCCATTCTTTAACAGCTTTAAAAGAAAAAACAGCTTGTGCTAAAGCGGAGCCACGTTTAGGAATACTGCAATCTCCGTTAGAGGCAGACCTTGAAGATCTGCTTATCAGCTCAGAGCGAAGTTTCACAAAGCTTTTCAATGGTGGGGGAGAAGCATCATGGATGAGTGTGTACACTAAGCGGACATCGGTATAAAAAATGAAATGGTCAAAGCTTAGAATTTTATGTTTATCAAGAATATCACAATGATGATACATTAAAAACAGATATTTACAAAGTGCTTTGACAGACAAAGACAGGAAGTCAGGACAATAACACAATAAACATCAACAGTCCGGCAAAATAGAGAGAAGAGCACAGAAATAATGTAAATGCAAATACAAGGAATATAAAAGATACAACCGGCAGGTCCTCAAATGCAGTTGAAGCCCCAATTAAAGAAAATTAAATACAAGAGAAAAGTCAACAAGCTGATGACAATAATATAAATATAAAGAAGAAGACAACAACATCACATCACAGGTTAATACAAAGAAAAATGAAGATAAAAAGTTGTGAATAAAAGACAGTTCTACTTAATGCTACTTGACTTCTTTTTTGTGCAGTCTTTTTGCCCTCATCGACTCTGAAGAGTGCCATGAGTTCAGTAAACCCTCGACTGTTTTTTGGCCGTACAACCCCTACATCCATTAGACTTGTCAGGACCAAGTGAAGCTTTGACTGATTACTGACAACTTATCATTATGTGGTTTTTTTCTGAGGAGATTATTAGATGTATGTAGGTCAGCAAACTTGAAAGCTCAGGGCATTTTTCATAAACAAAGTCCAAAGGATTTTCTCAGAGGTTTTTTTCTTTTTGTTGCATCGTCTGCAGTCTAATATCTGAACTCTGAGTGTGGTTGGCCTGAGGCATAAACAACTGAGTGTGAGCTGATGGAGGCTGCTGAGGGCCCCCCTCTGCCACCAGGGGGACACCAACACAACCCATCTGGGGGGAAAAAAGCTTGCTGATGGAGATGTAGGTTACTCCGATAATGTGATCTTGGGGGGATCATATTCTGCTCAGGGACCCAAAAAAACCTGCAGAAACACTGATTTATTTGACACGGCGATGGGCGCTCATGAGGTACATGAGGTACTTAGGCCTACTTGATTTGTTGCTTTAAACTTTAAATCCTCTATATTCATGCATCAGAATTGACAATCAAAAAAACGTTTATTTTCATTTTTTATAAATCATTCAAAGGACGTGTTTTCTTCATTCTTTTTCCCCCAGTACAGAACTGGTACTTTGACTTCATGTATGTTTTGTCTCCTTTGCTGTTTGTGCCTCTGACAGCTCCATCCGACTTGAAGCAGTCAGGAAATGAGCTCAGGTTTGGTTTCTCACAGTGAAGTTGGTGCCGCAGACTCACTTCACCACTTCTGCTGACTGCTCATGCCCAAGTTGCCAAAGTGTGGTAAGATGTATAAACTCTGTTTTCAGAACTCTGCAGTGTTCCTGTGGATTTGGAAAATGTGTCAGTTCCAGTGGACTTACACACAAAGACTACATTCAGACTGCAGGGGAACATGGTCAAACTACTTTTGCTAACATGTGACTCAGAACAGTTTTTTATTTATTTCTATCCAGAACAGTGTGAACAACTCAAATCAAAAGGAGTCTGATGTTTGACATTTTCATCACTTTTAGTCCTGAATCAGATTCAAACCTGAGTGTGTTCTCAGTCTGAACATTTATGTGTGTAACTTTAATGTCACTTCAGATTTTATTTCTTATATTGACAACTGCAGATGTCTAAGTAGCCCTAGACATCCTGACATTTTTAAAACATCTGTTGCATGCAATCTCCTCTCATAGACTCCACACATATGTACAACTCCACACAGGAGAAGCAGACGTCTCTTCTCAAAAATGCCAAAATGAAAAATGGGTCTCTCTTTCGCCTCATCCTTATCGTCATATCGTTCAAATGTTCTGCAAATAAACTTAAAGATAAAATACTAGCTGTTCACTTCAATGGTCGTGTGAATGTCGGACATAAAAATAAATGAATAAAACTTTCCCAAACTGTTTTCACACATACCAAAAACTCCTGAAACATTCTTCAATTTTTCAGGGTGTGAACAGAAAATGACACATTTTCCCCCCAAGACTTTTACCAAACCTTTTCCAGCCGGCCACAAATTTCCCATCACCGACCCCTCCTTCACTTGACAGAGGAATCCTCCAGCAGTGACATTTTAAGAAGTGCACCAGTGAAATCAGCTGAAGGAGTTTGATAATTGTTGTGATGAATAAAAGTGATACTTCTACGATCAACTTCATCATGCTCTGAGGGTGCAGTCTGTTCTCCTTATGATCTGTGCAATAACCCAAGATACCCTTTTGCATAATTTAAGAGTTTTAATATCTCACAGCACAAGCAATTCTGATATATGAACTCAGAGGGCCTAAAGGATCATGAATACTGCTACAGAATCCAAAATAATTTAAATCAACTAAAGGGAACAAGAAGCAGAAGAAAAGACAAACATTATAACCACTAAAGAGTGTATTTAATATTCATTGTAAAATGAAGAATATATTAGAAACATTGTTCTAACCACTGACATGTTTAAACTGCGTCCCTGCTTTGAGCGATGTTTTTCTAAAGGAAAGAAATTGACTCTTTTCATTGCACAATATCAACACAGAAAAAGCTTTTTGTCAACGATGTCTCTGTCCAATCAAGCATGCTCAATAGAAAGTCGCAGCGACTAGATTAATCAATTGCACCTGTGCCTTTCCCGCTGTGACAAACTGAAATACCTGGTCTTAAAACAGCTTAAAGATTTATGCTTTTTGGCATGGTTCAAGTCCAGAAGAGAGTTTAATAAAAGTTGAATTGCTTCGTTTAGGGGAGGACCATACAGTTTTTCATGATGTGTATTTTCATGAATAAACAACATCAATGATTCTGAAGCAAAGTAGCCATGACACATCAGCTTACAATCATTAACCAAATCTCTATCAACAGATTTTGTAAATAAATTCTGGTTTCTGAGGCAAGAAACAAATTTTAGAAATTAAGTCAGAAATGTTCCAGTTAATGTTTGAATCCCTCATAGTATCAAAGTGCATCGATTGTTGTTAAAAAAAGAAAGAAGCAGAGGGCACCGGTGGCAGAGTGGTTAACTTGCATGCCCCATGTACAGAGGCTGTTGTCCTCGGAGTTGGTACCACGGGTTTGAATCCACCACGGTGTTTACGTCCAGCATTCAACGTCCTCTCTCTCCAATTGTTGAAAGATCAGAAAGAGTTATGCAATTGTTGAATTTGTTTTTTTTTAATTTTATTTATCATTTAATTATTTCATCATTTAATACATAGGTCATAAAGTCATAACCTTTTTCTGCTTTCAACATTTCCTGTTAAACTTACACACACTCGTAGTGCCTACACTCCTGTGAGGTCAAGATAAGTGTGCCATACTTTGAAGCAAGACCACATAGGAGCTCGTAGGCGTGTAGCGTTTCTGAGTATCTGCTCGGTTCACAGTCTTTGAGCTGAAACCACATATGAACTTGGTATTACCTATGTCATGAACTTGGCATGACGTTTCTGCGAACGTGCATTGTTGAGGTGTTACAGGATCTTGAAAAAAGAGAGACTTTTTGGCTATAAAAACGCTGCAGAAAATCTGATCGAGGTTCCTTTTTGCTTTGCAAAACGAATCCACGTCACTCTGACTTTTGAAATCCCATTTTGGGACTCACAGGTTTAGGTTTGGTCTTTGAGTTTTCATTTTCTTTTCCATTTTTATATCTTTTACTTTTATTGTTTTGTATTCACATTTGGAATATCATTTGAGATTTTTAAATAAATTTTCTGACTAAAATCATTTACACCACAAAGACTGGAAGTTCCCCTTAAAGACCCCGTGAACCTCGGAAGGTAAGTTTGGAGTAGTCACACCACGGCACACTTGTCTTACTGATTTATATTACACACTTCATACACACCTAACATCCTAGAGAGGGGAGTTCACAGTTATTCCCTCTCTGGGGGGTAATCTAGAGTCTTACACCAGGGGTTATCCTTGAATCTAATTATTCTAGAAATGAATGTTAGGCAGATAATCCTGGGGCTGCGATTATAACTTGTTCATCTGTCCTCCAAAGGGTGTTAGAGGAGTAATTTTACATAGCTCCTTCCACTAGGAAAGAGTAGGCTAGCAGGTTTGTAGGGAGTGAGCTCTCATTTAGTTCAATAATTAGTTAACTAATGTGTGGTGAGCTTCCGTTAGCTATAGTAAAGTTATTCACCCCTTTTTGCATATCCAGGACATGCTATACCAATAAAAAGCCAATGCTTATGTGCAAAAAGCACAAAACTTTCACCATAAGGTCCTGTATTCAAATGTACGTTTTTACAGCATAATGAAAGTGTTTAAAGTTTGACATTTACGGTTTCTTCAACTGAGCTGCAAAGGGATGCAGTGGTAAGCGCTGTCATATCACAACAAGAAAGTACCTGGTATGCAATCTGCCGTAAAACAATCCTAGAACACAGCCAATATCATTCGCTGACGAGCTGTCCTAAATTAAACTCTATAAATAGATATGTGAAAGTGCTGCTAACAAACAGAACTAAAACATCAAATCAGCTCCAACTCCCTTCTCACTTCCTGATTTGCTCGTCAGACTGTAAACGGTCTCAACACAGAGATATAGAAGTCTGCGTTGAAAGGCCCCTGTGCTAACTGATCACCACACAAGAAGCTCTGACAAAGTTGGAAGTTGTTCCCAGAGGTTATATCATCTGATGAAAGTTGATTGGTTCCCCGATCGCGACCACAAAAGCTCCTCTCGGGAGGAAACAGATGTTTATGTGGATGTTGAAGGGAATCAATCAGAAATCTACACGAGGAGTCCACAGATATCTCCAAACAAAAACGTCTTCAAAGCAGACGACTGGAGGCTGTGAGTCTTGCTAAAAGAAAAAAAACTTCACAAGGTCTCTGGAGCACTCATTATGCAAAATCAAAGCTAACTATATGCTAATGCAATCTATATGCTAACTCACAATACATCTCTGAAATAATAAGTGTAGATAATCAATCTTTAAGCTGACATTTAAAAATGCACAGTGTGTTCCTCTAGCTGATGGATTAATCTGACATGATCTATAAATATAGCCAAGATTATCACAAGACATGCACCACAAAAAACATAATTGTCTAACATATAATAGTTACATCTTATTCTTAATCGTCCTTCAAATTGAAAGCAAACAGACGTCTCTAAAAATGCTAAACCTTTAACTTTTTGTTGTACAGTTTTTATTGAAATGGGTCAAACACATCAAGTTTCTGCCGCTCTGACTGTGAGAAGGATCTGGAAAAATGTAAATAAAGAAGTCTTTCAAATATCTGGATTAAAAACAGAAACATTATAAAACATGATATAAAGTGAGTGACCACCAACGTTAGGTAGCCGAGAGTTTTTATAAGTAAAACGTCAAACCTGCAAATACATTTTTTATTCTGTAAAATGTAACATAGATCACTAAGATGCAGAGTTTCTTTACTAATGGATAAAAAATATGTACAAAGTCTTTTATGTTTGCCATTTTCTCAGTTTTCTTATTTTGTGTCAAATCAAATGTTTTAAGGGAGCACTCACACTTGGCAATCCTTACCCTGTCTAAGGGCGCGGTCACACTGGCCATCCGTACCGTGCCCAAGCACGCTTCACCCCTAAAATCCAGTTCTTTTGATCAGTGTGAGTGCTCCGATCTACACTTCCTTGGTCCTGGAACGCTTAGAAGAGGTGTGCTTCGGCACGGTACAGTTCATGCACGAGCACAAGCACAGATACACAACATGGACAGCATGTATGTGGAGTGTACTGGTGCTCGAGTACGGTACTTTAGTGGTCACACTGATCAAAGGAACCGGACCTTTGGGGTCAAGTGTACTCAGATCCAGGTCCCTAAAATGAAACCACCCTGAGACTACATCCAATGTTTTTGAATAACCTATGATCAGCACTCATTGATGCCTCCCGTCCAATCAGATGACTCGGTTGGAACTAAGTGTTGTATAAACATTTTTGTTTACAACAATTCTTTCTTCTCTAAGCTGGTACACAATACATGACAATATCTCCTGCTGTTTTGTATTTATTTATAAACAGAAATGGATGATAGGAAATGTGAGGAAAGATAAAGTCGTTCTGATCTCTCTGCTCAGCAGCATCCAGATAAGAAAAGTCAAAAGTGTCTATTAGAACAATCTCCCTCCTGCACCCTCGCAGGCTTATCCCACATCATCGTAGTCCTCTTCATCATCCTGGTTTTCAACCCCCCCTTCGATGTCATCGATGTCATCGTAGTCCTCTGTGGAGGAAGTTTCTGCAGCTGCATCTGGATCCTCATATGGTGGAGGAGGAAGCATGGCCACCTCGCTCTCTAGCTTCAGATAATCAGGCGGCTCATCTATGCTCTCATAGTCCGGCATGCTCTGCTCGTAGTCCGGCATGCTCTGCTCGTAGTCCGGCATGCTCTGCTCGTAGTCCGGCTTGTCCTGCTCGTAGTCCGGCATGCTCTGCTCGTAGTCTGGCACGCTCTGCTCGTAGTCCGGCACGCTCTGCTCGTAGTCCGGCACGCTCTGCTCGTAGTCCGGCATGCTCTGCTCGTAGTCCGATACGGCCTGAACGTAGTCCGGCTTGTCCTGCTCGTAGTCCGGCACGGTCTGAACGTAGTCCGGTACCTCAGCCAGATTTTCATAGCTTTGAGCCTCTGAAACCAGAAGTTGTATATCTTGTTATTATATTATTTATATCACATTTCAGAATAACAGTGTAAAAATATGACTTTGGCGGTAGCTTTAGGCCTGAATGCACCATGTGGTAGCAGTTTGTTTTACTGAATGAGTCAGTAAAGTACCTTGTAGAGCATGAGAGATATTTAAACTAAGCACATCTGTGGTAGTAGCAACAACACATCTTCCTGCCAAAACCCCCAAAACACTGGCTATCAGTCAGCTGCTCACGCTCACTCTAGCTAGCTAAAAGCAGCTAGCTGCGCGCCATCCAGCATGGCTCAAAACACAGCAAGGACGGTTCAGAAGCAATTCAGAACAACTTGGAACCAACTTGGTAATGCAACTGAATCTTTTAGTGGTATGCAGTACTGGACCATACCGGCCTTCTTTCACCCCTAGTTTTACCCACAATGCCAACATTAAAATTGTAAGGTTAGTACCAAATGTTGTTATAAGTCTCAATATGACACATTTTTCCTCAGGATTTAACATGTGTAAGTCTTAAACCTAGACTAAAGAGACATATTGTTATTTTCTTTATATGGTCTAGGCAATAAAGGCAAGACAATATCTACTCCCAACAAGCTTCTTAAACCCAGATTGAAACATTTCACACATGTTGCTGGACTTCATAAAATCATTTAACTTGGCAAACAAATGGCAGGTTAGATACTGGTCTGTAGTTCTGACAGCTGGCACTTTTCTGGTTTGACGTAACTATAGCCGTCATCTACACTTCTCACTCAGCCTGAATTTGTGATGCATGGGTAGATTTTGGTTCCAGAAAACCACAGTTTGGATTTGAATATGTGTTCTTTGGATCTGAATCACGTTTTGTGCAGCTTTGGGAAAACAGTCTCGACGGAGGCTGATTTTTCACTGCCTTCGTGTCGCCTAATTTTTTTTTTGCTGCCATTAGTGGTCACATGTTTGTTATTTTACAAACTCATGTGAGACATTGATATAATCCTCTTTTTTCAGGCCTTTAGATGTTGGCTTGTAGTCAAATGGCAGATAGATTGAGGTTTTGTGTGCAGTTTTCGTGCCGATGTGCTAAACGTGAGAGCTATGATGTGTGGTTTAGGAGAGGAAGAGGGGATTTTGTTGGGTAGTATTGCATCACATAATCCATTCAGTGATCCAATTAAGAGCCTTGCCTGCTGTGTTGAACTGTGTCCGAGGAGGTAAAGGTGGGGTGATGGCTTTGAAGTTCCTCTCCTGGTATTTGTTGCTGCTGTGAGGGTGAAAAGAGAAATGTCAGTTTCATCGTCGTGTTCAGTGTGCACAACATGACTTCAAGTATCAGATCAAACATTTGGAGAATACATTCATTGGCTCTCTTACTAAGAGTTAGAAGAGATGATTGACACCAGTCACATATGAGTTTCTGTCCATTAAATCTAAACAAGAAACACTAAGCTTAGAACAAAAACTGAAAACAAGGCAAAACAGGAATGCTGAACGCTTTGTCCTTAAGTAACAAACTCACTTTCCAGCAAGCCTCCTGGCAAACCAACAGGTGTTGCAGCGATGGAAGCGGTCAAGAGAAGTGGTTCAGATAGAAGTGATTGTACCCGACCTAAAAAGCCTCTGCATGTTTCTAATAAGCTCCACGAGCAGAAACGTGCTCAAACTAGGATCAATATTGGAGATGCTTTTGAAAAATGGAGAGAGGTTAGAACACAGAAAGGTTTACAGACCCATGCAGAGCTGGATAAACACTGAAGCTTCAGAGTCCACCACATGGTGACCTGAGTGAGCATCCACTCTAGAGAGGGGGGGGGGGGGAGACAGCGCTCTACAATGTTTAGAATTTTGGACTGCAGTACCCCTTTTAAACACTAGGTGTCAGAGCTACATACTGCTCCTTTAAAGTGGACAAAAAGAGTTTTATTTTCCCAGTGCAAAAACGTAAAGCATCAATGTCTCTTACTATCATACGGTTAGCTAAAGTTGATAGAGAGCTAATAATTGTTTCTACCAGAAAATTCTCTGCAGTTTATAATCAAAGGACAAAGGAGAGGAGCTGGGGATCAAACCCCTGACCTTCCGGTTGAGAGATGACCGACTCTACCGCTGATCCACAGCCTGCCCTGTAGCTTCACATATAACAGACATAATTGACTTTGTTACCAACTTTCTCACCAAGCCCTGGAGAACCCAGTGTACCTCCATAAATGAGGAACTCATCAGATGTGAGAATGTAGTTTTGTATATTTTAACATATTTTCAAATTACCTGTTAGTGTCGTCAGATCTTCTGTTGAGAAGATGTGGGCTCATGAATCTTCGCCTGGCTGTGGGAAAACAAAACAAAGAAGTTAAATTTAAGCTGCATGAAAAGAAGAGCGGTCGTGGTTGAGTTCATTAACAGCTCGGCGGGAGAATGATGCGGGATTATGTCGCTACAAACGAGGATGAAAATACAGACAGCAGGATTGATTTAAGACTACATAAGCACGACATCATCATGAAAATAAACAGCACATTTGCACTTCAGCTGCTCGTATTTGAGCCTTCATTTACCAACTTGTGTTTTCATAAGTATAATTTATGTATAAATTGATTATGATTTGTGTTATATTCATGCGGTCTCTATTTGCTCTGTGTGTATAAACCATCACTCTGCTGCTGCAGCCCAGTTTACCCACAGGGATCATTAAAGTTTCATCTAAGCTAATCAAATCCAGAGGGGACCTCTAATAATAGCAAATCATACAATTATAATTACGCTTTGCAGAGAGCGAATCGGAGGAACACTGCACAGTGACGACGACAGACTGTCAGGGTTTTGGTTTCTCTTCCTGTTCTGGGTTGCAGTGTGTGGAAACAGTTTACAGTTTATTGATTTTCCAGTTATAAGGAAAAAAAACAAAAACAGGTAATGAGAATGAAACTAATGTTTACTGCTCATTTCTTTAAAAATGTTGTAAAACATTCCTGTTAAAAACAGGGAGGGGCATTTAACATGAACACTACTCAAGTGTTAATATGAAGCCCTTTTTTGATGTATTTCTATTTCAGGCTTTCCATTCCTGCATCTTGAGACAGGAAAGTGGACAGAGCCAGAAACCAGAGAGAGAGTGGAGAACGACATGCGGAAAAGGAGCCACAGGCCGGACCCGAACCCCAGCCTCCGCACATGGGGCGCTACCGGGGCCACTCACTCCCCAATTTCTGACTCTCTCTACTGCCCCATCTGTGAAATAAAGCCCAAAAATAAACCTTAAGAAATAGGTTCATGACACACTTTTGTTCCTTTTCTTTGTTCTGTCCCATGTTTTGTAACGTCTAAGGTCCAAACTGCACTAATTTTTCATTCAAATAATCTGATTGGTTGGAAAATATTCAAACTATGTGAAGCAATTTTTCATGAAAGAGTCGGTGTTTGGTCCTTAAGCTAGACTAACTGAGAACCACTGCTTTACTGTTAAAATAGATGGGTAAATATTTGACTTTTTTCCCTTTTTATTTGCATTTTTTTTAGCTTGGGGCGGCAGCAGCTCGGGGTTGGGAACTGGAGTGTCACCGAGCCAAGTTTTGAAGTTGGTCTAAATAAAATTGTATTGTGTGTTTAAAATGAAACAAATAGATCAAATAAAGTAATGGAGAAAAGATTTTTAGTTTTCATCTTTGACCCATACTGAGTGACAAAGTGAGTGTCCTTACGATTTGTCTCAGACACGTCAGTTTATATTTTGGATGAGCTCACTGACTGCAGGAAATGTTTTCTCTTACTCATCCAATATTTTATAGGGGTATTTTTTTTCTTACATCTTTCTCTGAACCACTTTTTCCACCTTTTCAAACAGTTCCCCTGTGGTCTAAATGAAACATCTGTGCTGTGCTTTGGTCAAAATATAACATGAATCAAGCACCAGAGGAGGTTTGTGACCCTGTATAAACCAGCTCTCTCAGAACGCTCCGTTTTCATGTGTGTGTCTCTTTAAATGCAATGACCCCCCACTGAGTTTTCCCCGTAGACATCACTCCTTCACTAGTGAAAATAAAAATGGCAGATCTGCGCAAAAGTTTTGCTCTAGGCTAAGGGTGGAGTCCATGGGTGGAGATACCAGGGAAGAGAGGGTATTTCTTTTTACCATAATCCCACTGTGACATCACAAGGAGAGCACATTTGAAACAGAGCATTTTTCTCTGTGTTGTAAGACTTATGCAGACCACAAACAAAGGACTGGATGGGTTTATTTCACATGTTGTGGGTCAGTAGACACTCAGGTTACACAAATATATGTTCAGAAACACTGTAGAAGTTTAATAATATGTCCCCTTTAACATTTCACACAACATCCCGACTTCTTAGAAAAAGAAGTTGTATAATCTTACTTAATTGTTAGAAAAAACTCAAGTTCCACTTTCATTTTGAATTTGGTAAGTCCTGTCTGAAAATGTGTTCAGGACACATCACAGTCTGCAGTTTTCTCTTCCGTTGTGGGTTCAGCTCATGCCAATTCAGTTTTTTAGACGTTATAATAACCTGCAAGTTTTCTAATGTGTGTTTTGTTGAAGCAGCTTTAAGTTGTGAGATAAGATCCACATCAGGATTTAGGTATGATGTAACACACAAACTGGTCATGACCAAGATCTTGATCATCATTACAAATTTCTCAATAACCAAAAAGTATGATTTATATCATCCTGTTAGTTCCAGGGAAAAATACAAATTTATGAGTTTATATTAACTGGAGTATTTAAACTTAATTAATGAGACCTTCAGAATAGTAACAGTCTAATTAGATCTGATTAAATCTGATAAACAGGAACATTAATTAATGGTTAATTAATGTTCCTGTTTATCATCCAAAACACTCAGGAAACGCTCGTCTTCTCACACACTCCCACACCCGTGACCTCATCATATCCGTCCTTCATATCCTCCACTGGCTCCCCATGCCTCATCCTCACCTACAAACCTACAAAGTCCATACAAAACACCGAATTATGTTTTGTCACCGGTCGGGAAATGTCAAACAATTCAGGCTTTTGTAAAAATGTTTCACTCTCGGTAATATTGTTTTGCACTTCCCAGCCTCCGTACAACACTCCCGCTTTCACCTTGACCTTCAATGAAACTGTATACATTACTTATTTTTTTTAGTTAAGTAAACAGTGGAATAAATATTTTGATTTGTGATGACTCTTTACTT